>NC_052065.1:13866222-13986222 GCF_903992535.2 Arvicola amphibius | reverse complement strand
GCCAGCGCCACTCCCCCTTCCCAGCCGAAGGCGGGAGACTCTGCGCTCCAGCTCTTTGGCTCTGGACAGGCTCGAAGTCTTCAACAAGCTCCTCCTCGTGGCCTAAGGACAGTCCAGAGGGCTCGGGAGGAGGCTGCCTGAGAGTCTGCCCAGAGCACGTCTCCCGTGCTCCCGGCGCGGTGAGAATTCCTCGGGGGCACCGAGCTCAGTTGCCAGGTTGCGCCCCCATGCACCTTTTTGGTAACTTGGGGACCGCGGCTGCGCTTTGGGGATCAGTTGGGCTCTTGCTCCCTCCTTTCCTACTGGCGAGACTCAAAGGTATCTTCAAGCTCACATTCCTGCGCGTTCCCTGTGTTGCTTCAGTGGGACACCCTGCGTGCTGCACCCCGGGCCTTCCAAAAAGCGAAGTGACAACAGTAGCAAAGAACTCCCAGCTGCGCTCGGCGCTTCTGTGAAAGCACTGAGCTCAGAAGACACCCTCCGAAGCGGTTGTCCCTGTTCCTCTGTAGAGTGACACTTGATATTCGCTGCCAGCCTTGTTTGGGCCCAGAGCTGGCGCAGAGATGCCTCAGCACCCTTGCGCCAGAGGCATCGGGAAAAGGGGTGGCCCGGGACGGGTAAGGCCAGAGGAAGGCAGGGTCTGGAGCCAGGGCGGAGCCAGGAGCAGGAGAAAGACGAATGTGAAGTTTTCCAGGCGCCAAACCTGGGAAGCAGCTCACAGAGCAGGCGGCTAGTCTCTGATACCCGGCCTCTAGGGAGAAAGTCTGGAGGACGGAAGTGCGGACCTTCTCCCCGACTCCCCTCCCCCAAACCCAGGGACGCGCCTTCTCCACACACGTTTCTGCAAAGGAAGGGGAGTGTCAGATTGCACCCCACCCACTTGTGTCAGACCCGCAGCCCCGGACGATTTTTCTGAATTTAGTTAGAGTTAAATCCCCTGCCTTCACTCCTCCTACCCTAACCCTGCCGCTTTTTTTTTAAAGGAACGCTGAAGATGCAATTCAAATGTTTGAGGCTGCCCACGGGGACCTACTAAGAAAAGTGGAAGGAGGTGGGAAGTCCTCGAGTGTCAGGTTCCCAAGCACGTGTGTAGATGTGTTCTGTTTAGGAGGAGAGGTGAACAGAGCTTGGTCTGGGTATATAGATCCACTGGACTAAAATTAATTGGCTTCGGGGTGCGCCTGTGCACGGGGCTTAGCTGCCAGGTCTTGAGTAATTGAAAAACACAGAAGTCATAGTCAGTAATCCGGGCTTGCAAATGAATCCGGAGCAGCTTCTTCCACTTTCCCACTCACGGAATCCGGAAAATGCCAAACTTCACTTGTTGCTTGTGGGCCTTTCTGATGTCACACTTAAATTTTGCTATTCATCTTACAATCATCTTTGCAGGAACTACAGGGATTGGTCAGACCGTTGGAAAGAACCTTTTCTTGTGGTTCTGTGTGTTAAAAACAAAAACAAACAAGCAACAGCAACAATAACAACAAAAACAGTAGGGCGGTGGTGGCGAACGCCTTTAATCCCAGCACTCTGTGGTGGAGGCAGAAGCAGGCAGATCTCTGTGATTTCGAGGACAGGTTCCAGGACAGCTAGAACTGTCATACAGAAGAAACCCTGTCTCAAAAAAAAAAAAAAAAACGTGATGAGGGTGAAGAGAACTAGGAATAAAAACAAAACGAGGTTATTAACATGGATGTTCAACACAAGTATTTATTTGCCTTGTGAAAATCCCAGCAATTGTCTGATTTTGATTTTAGAAGACCTTATTCCTGTGACACTGGCTGCACTGGCGGATGGCTTTATTGTGGCTTTTCACAAAGCCACCTGAGGTTCCTAAGGTGGTTTACTATTTAGCAGGAGGCAGGTCATAAAATCTAATTCACAGGGAAATTCATTACCTACACAAAAAACCTGGGGCATCCTATCCAGATTTCTCCTGTAGCCTGTACTTCAGTTTCTAAAAGCAGGAGCCGGCCTCCCTGGGATAACTTGAAAGGAAATGAGCTGATGGGTGAAGATACGTTTGTTTTAGTTTTGAATGTTTGTGGCTTCGGTTGGTTGGTTGGGTTTGTGTTGTGTGGGTGGGTGAACCGTTATCATGGCTAGTTTTGTGTCAACTTGCCTCAAGCTCGGGTCATCAGAGAGGAGGCAGCCACAATAGAGAGGAATTAAAAGAATACCTCCATGGGGCTGCAGTCAAGGTTCTATAAGAAAGCAGGCTGAGCAAGCCATGCCCAATGAGCCAGTAAGCAGCACCCCTCCATGGCCTCTGAATCAGCCCTCCCCACCCCCACCCCCACATCCCCACCCCTCACTCCCCACCCCCCACTCCCACCCCCCCACCCCCCACATCCCCATCCCCCACTCCCACCCCCCCACTCCCTCACCCCCCCTCCAAGATCCTGCTGTTTGAGTTCCTGTGCTGATTTCCTTCAGTGATGGATTATGATATGGAAGTGTAAGTCAAATAAGCCTTTTCCTCCAGACATCTTGTTTTTGTTCATGGGGTTTCATCATAGCAATAGTAACCTAACTAAGACCGTGGCTATCATTGTTCTAATTTTGGTCAGAGTCACACTATGTAGTCCAAACTGGCCCGAAATTTTCTATGTGTTCCAGGCTGGCCTTGAACTTAGAGATTTTCCGGCCTCTGCCTCCCCATGCTAAAATTTAAGGTGTGAGCCCTCACAACTGTCTCTCCTGCCTGAAAACAGAATGTGAGATTCTAAGATCCTATCACTGTCTGCTGCTGTCTCTTTCTGTTTACTTGGCAGGCCCCAAGAGTTTTCTGTGGTTGTCAGTCAACTGTTTTGAGAGGGGCCACAGCATTTAAAATCATTTGACGGCCTACCTGAAAGTATACCAAGTCCCCTTTGGTGGTTTATAACCTTAGCAATCTTTCCTCCTCTAAGAAGTAAACATGGGTGTATCTTGCTCGACCTTTCTTTGGTAACAATGCCTCATAATTTTTTACTCTTGATGAAAACGCCTATCTGTATAGTCTTCAGTGTTAGGATACCACTGCACAGTTATGCCTCATTGCATGGCTATGCCTCACTGAGTCTTGGCATTCGGAGTAGATGTTTAACCGAGTCACACTTTATGGGACCACTTTGAACTCAAGGTGGCTGAGTAAATGTCATTTCTAATTTAGATGGGTGTTCTATTTGTCTAAGCTCCTGTGATGTTCATGAGGCTGAAAAATGCACCCCTGTCAGGATTGTGATGGTCAAATAGGAATGTCATCCAGGTGCAATGGTATTTCTGGTCATGGATGGAGAGCCAACAAGCAGGAAGACTCCTCTATCAGCACTCCTAGGGCTTGGAGCAGATACTTGTCAGTTAGTTCATCACCTTGCCTCCAACACGTCCTGAACCAACACTAACTTGGAAGTTGCTTTGTGGTTGGGAACAATGAGTAAGTTCTTTTAAAATGCACTTATATCTGGCATGGTTTAAGAAGTGTATTGTTAGTGATTTGTCATTGTACGGATATCATAGAGTATCTACAAACAGTGGTATAGATCTGTCCCTTGGAGTGGCATCTTGAGGCAAACAAGAGATGTAACAAATCTGAAACATCTGAGGCTGCTGCCAGTGTAACATGACATGCTGATTTATGGTAAACATTTTACAGTGTAGTAACAAAGAATATTATAGTAAATATATAATTGCCTATAACTTGCAAGTAGGGTAGACTAATATACTGAACATAATTCAGTACATTCTTCTGGGGATTTGGGGGTTTGTTTTTTTTTTATTGGGGGCAGGGTCACCCTCTGTAGCCCAGGCTAGTCTACAATCTTCAGTCCTCTGATGTCTGCCTCCCAAGTGCTGAGGTATACCACACACAACAATACACAGTCGAATGAGGAACGGCACAGTAGCAACACCACGGCCATCGATGTTTTTCACCTCCATTAGCATCTTACAGAATGGCGAAGATGGGATCCGTCCTTGGTCATGACCTCCTTGTCTGGTGAATGGCTATATTCATTAACCCAAGGCTCCTTGGGCAAAGTTAGCTAATGTATTTATTTGTGCTTTTAAAACATGAGAACAAATGTAATGGTTCCTCTATAATAAAAGATTTTTGTAAGAAAAGCATTTGGATTTTTTAATATTAAAAAAAAACTCTTTTGCGGCGGTACTTACCACAAAAAAAGGAAGAAGAATAGCTATGACAGAATTGAAACAAACAACACACAAAAAAATAGGTTTATACCCTCTTCCACAACTCAAGTGTCTTTCTGCCTGTATTCCATCCATACTTGTCATCTAGTGTTACCCTTTCTTGGTCTCTTTCCTGAATGTTACTACAATGTGCACACAGTTGTTCACATGTAAACACGAATACTTTCTAGGCTAGCATCTGCCTATGAAGGAGAATTATGGATCTCAATTCATATTGTACATTTTTTTTTCTTTTTTCTTTTTTTGGTTTTTCGAGACAGGGTTTCTCTGTAGCTTTTTTAAAGCCTGTCCTGGAACTAGCTCTTGTAGACCAGGCTGGCCTCGAACTCACAGAGATCCGCCTGCCTCTGCCTCCCGAGTGCTGGGATTAAAGGCGTGCGCCACCACCGCCCGGCCATATTGTACATTTTAAGTTCATACATTTTCTTTTAAATATCAGTTTATTTTACTTAGCAGCATAATAATTCATTTTGTGTATTTCCCACATTTTCATTACCACATTATAAATCAATAGGAATGTAAGTAAGAATAAAAGTAGAAAACCCTAAACAAAGTTCCCTAACTTCAGAATGGTCATTCTAATTGTGTAGAAGTTCACGGAAGTATTTGCGACTGGGCAAGTGTTAACTTGTATGGCAACCCTAATCTAGCTATGTGGTGTTTTTAATTGTTAATTCAATACAATAAAGTAGCTTAAAAATAAATTGGCCATGGTATTCCACACCTTTAATCACAGCACTCAGGAGACAGAGGCAGCTGGATCTCTTTGGGTCCCAGGCCTGCTAGGTATATACAGTGAAACCCTTTCTCAATAATAGTAGTAATAAATAAATTTATTAAAACAAAATTTAAAAATACATTCTTTTCCACCTAAGTATTAAGTGTATGGTGCAGTTCTCATATCTTTTGGCATTACTCACTCTTCCTCAGGGCATCCTATGTTACTCTTTCCATGCAGACTCAGCTCCTATTGCCCACTCTGTTTGACGGCCAGGTTATGTTACCTGAAATGAAGAAAGGATGCCGGTCCATTTACCAATTCCAGAAACAGATGAATGTGTTAAAATAATTAGCAGAAGCTCTCTTGTTTTATTATTTTCCTTTATTCTTTTCTGTGTATGAATATTTTGCTTGTGTGTATGTCTATGCACCTCATTTAAGCCGTGCCTGAGGAGGACAGAAGCGAGTGACACAACCCCTTAGAAGCAGTGTTGCAGTTGGGAGCTGCCCTGTGGGTGCTAAGACCTGCGCCTGAGGAGGAGCAGCATCTTAACCACTGACCCATCTTTCCAACTACCAGAATCTTTCGAAACTTTCATCACCTAACTTTTCAAGGAAAATAAACAAGCAGTGAGAAAAATTATTTTCAACATATATTCAAAAGCAGTTCCAAGACTTTGCTCCATACCCTAAATTGCTATTTGAAGATGATATCATGCTTATTTGAGTTTGGGTTTTTTCTCAAGGCCTTAATGAAAAGTTCCAAGATACAGTTTATTAAGGAGCAGAACAGTCTGTTCACTACTTATTCGTATTACGATTATCACAGAAATGTGGGCTTTAAAAAAATTGATGCTATCTATTTCATCTGGTCATGGCACAAGATTATTGTAATGAAAGTTCTAGAATCCTTGGTCTGACATCAAGATATCCTCTTACCAAGGATCTCAGAAACTATATCAGTTTTTTTTTCTATCACTTAAGAAGTTTTTTCTGCAAACACATCTTACTATCAAAGGATATATTTTGATGCTTAACCTAAATTTCCTTTTTCTGTATCCTAACTTTATCCCTTGAAACTTTTTATGTCTCCAGCCAAAATTTCTCTTTACTCTTGGTGTTTAGCCCCTTGAGCTATTTGTAGATTTGTATCAGGCCCCTTGGGTCTGACTCTGTGGTTTGGCTACACTAAAAAGTTTCTATTTTACTTGAAAACCATCACTGTTGATGATCTTCTTTGCGTTCCTTCCAGCCACTTATTTCTTTTCACTCCCTAGGTCCAACATTCCAGGTTAGAGCATCCTATTTTGCCCTTGTTTGTTACATAATCCCATTTATTAAATAGTCCCAAATCACACTGACTGTTCAGATTTTATGTCATATAATATTTCAGACTTGTATCTGATTGGCTTCCGACTCTTGGTCGGCATTGCTGATTTTTGTTTCATCTTGCCCATGTCTCCCAAACTAATTGTGATTCTTCTGATATCATTTCCGTGTTCTTCGTGAGTGAACAGTTCACGGTTATCTCATTCATCCATAGAAATCAAAGGTTCTGCCTCTGTGGTTCTAAAACAGGAAGAAGGAGCATGATTTTAATCTTTGTGTAATGGGAAATATATGAGAAATGTGTGGACAAGGTTGCTAGAATGTGAAAATGCTAGTTGTAGTCAGTAGCCAGACTGCCCTATGCCTAACCTACTTCTTGACTTGAAGCTAGAAATATTTGTGCTAAAACTAAGAATGTTTACTTAGATTCCTGTGTTTGCTTGTGAGTGTGTGTGTGTGTGTGTGTATGCACACATGTAACTCTTCCTGTGTGTATGTACACATGTGGGCAGGTACATATGGAAGGTGCAGGTCAATGGTAGGTGTTTCCTCTATTACACTCCACCTTATTACACGAACTTGAATGACTACATCTGTTTCTGCCTCTTCAGTGTTGAGATTTTAGGTATGCACCACCATGCCTGTTTTCCCCTTGGGTGCTAGGCATCCAAACCCAGGCAATCATGTTTGTGAAACAAGGACCTTACCCACCAAATCATCTCTTCAGGCCCCCCTTTTAAGTTCATATTTAAGAATCATATTGAGGGGGCTGGAGAGATGGCTCAGTGGTTAAGAGCATTGCTTGCTCTTCCAGAGGTCCTGAGTTCAATTCTCGGCAACCACATGGTGGCTCACAACCATCTGTAATGAGGTCTGGTGCCCTCTTCTGGCCTGCAGGCATACATGCAGAAAGAATATTGTATATTAAATAAATAAATAAATAAATAAATGGAAGGCACAGTCTGTTTAAAAGAAAGAATCATACTGAAATTATAAATGATGAATATTTATTGGAATCATTCTACAGATTTTTTAATACAGAAAAGTTTTTGCAACATGAAAGCATTTGGGTTCAGCATTTTAGATCAATCTCATATTGCCCCAAAATTGTAACAATGAAACTTCCAGGCATTCAGCTGAAGTTCTCATATTCAACTAGTTGACATTAAGACCTGTGACAATAAAAAAAACACACAAATGGGGATGGCTTAAATATATTGGTCAATTATGTGGTTAGCACAAACAATGCCCTAGAAGAAGGGTAGGAATAGAAGAAGGAGAGAGAAAGAACAAAAGAGGGGAAGAGAAGGAAGAGGAAAGAAAGGATAAAATAAAAAAGAGCTAGCTGTGACAATCCCAGTTCAAACCAGGTAGAAACGTGTCTTGCTCCTAGGATCAGGTAGCTGTCTGTGAAAAATTTTCTGACGGTACATTTTAAAAACACGAATGATTATTTTAATTCATCTCACTCAGTTTCACCCTTAAATACACACACACACACACACACACAGATGAGAGAGAGAGAGAGAGAGAGCACCACGAGAGAGAGATCTGCGAGAGGAGCACCGAAGAGGAAGAGAGGATGAGAGAGAGGGAGAGAGAGAGAGAGAGAGAGAGAGAGAGAGAGAGAGAGAGAGAGAGAGAGAGAGAGAGAGAGAGGTCTGTATACCTAGTCACACCTCCCTCTCTCCCTCCTTTCCCAACTGTGACCTTAAAAGTTTCAACAAAGGGCCTGGAGAAAAGGCTCAGCAGTTAAAAGTTCTCTCTTAAAGGATCCAGGTTTGATTCCCAGCCATCTGTAATTGTAGTTCTAGGGGACCCAACATCATCTTCGGGCCGACCTGGGCACCAGGGATCCAGTGGGACATAAACATACATGTAGTCAAAACACATACTCATATTAAATGAACTAGTTTTTAAAATTTTCAGCAAAGAGAAAAACAATCCTTGTCCTTATCAGCATTTGCATTAAACATAAACAAGGAACCCATTTCGTTGCAGCATTGTTTCCCCGTTCTTGTGCACACATTAGCAACCTCTCCTATGTTTGCTAGTGTTCCTTAGAAATTAGAAAGCGGGCATTCACAATAAGCACAAATTTTAATCATGTGATTGTTAGCCTGGTATGAGCACAATGTTTCTTTACATATATTATGTCAAAACATAATATATGAAAATTGTAGGTGTCAAGTAGAAAATCAAAACATTCTCCATTACTAAGCAGAGCCTGTCTTTGAACTCCCAGAAGTTTCCCCAAATGCAGAAGTATCAGAACCCGTGGTCATCATCACATGAGCAAGCATCCTGGAAGCCCATTCCTCTCCATGCCTCCCACAAAGGATGCCTGGACCAGAGAGGAGAAAGCAAGCAAAAGGGTCTCAGATGAAGCTGCGGACCAGAGTCTCCCATCTGTGCGCCATGTGCATGAGTATGTGCCTGCTCTCAAAGGCACAGTATTTCTGAATGTCTAACATTCCAATTTCGTGCTTCCCTAGCTAGCAAGGAAGGTGGCAGATAAGGTTGTTTGTGAGCCTTACATCAAGTTGTAATGTGGGTGTGCTTGGCAGAAACTCAGGGGTCACTCATTAAACAAACTACGGTTTTCCTTGCTGTGCTGTTTGAAAGACTCCCAACATCAAATCCTAGGTGAATCATGACTGTTGCTTTTGTTTGTGCCTTTGAATCCTGAGCTCAAAAAGATTTTGAGGAAAATAAATTGACTAACAACCAAATGCAATATTGTCTGGGAAACTTTTTGAGCACAGACTGTTTGTCAGGGGCACTTTTTGTCTTTGTTAATTTTCTTTCTTCCTTCATTTTTGTGGATGGCCATATATTTAAAACATTTTACGACTGGCAAGAGAGTTCAGATACCACTAGGCTGACAAGTGTATGAACTCCCAGAGACTGGCAACATACACAGAGCCCGCAGAGACTGAACCTAGACAAGGTTCCAGTGCTGAAAGGGGAAGTGGATATGGGCTTCCATCCCTAACCCAGAAGCTATTTGCAATTGACATCTTGCAAAGAGAAAATAGACTTCTCCAAGGTGGTCTCATTGGATATAACAACAAGACTTAGGGGTAGGCCCCATACCTAACGTATGGCCAACACAAAATGAACTCAGTTGTAGCAAGGAGAAGGCCACTTGTTGGTTCCTGGCCGCTTAGCCCCAAAATAATCACACAGATACTGTATTAATTAAATCACTGCTTTGGCCCATTAGCTCTAGCTTCTTATTGGCTAACTCTTATATCTGAATTTCACCCATTTCTAGTAATCTATATATCGCCACGTGGCTGTGGTTTAACAAGTAATGTTCCGTCCGGCTCCAATGGGCCTACATGGCTTCTCTCTAACTCCACCTCCTTTCTCCCTCCATTCCATTTAGTTTTCCCCTGCCTAGCTAAGTTCTGCCCTGCTATAGGTCCAAAGCAGTTTCTTTATTTATCAATGGTAATCACAGCACATAGAGGGAAATCCCACATCACTCAATGGTATTTTTGTAGACTTTTTTTGTTGTTGTTGTCTCATATTGCTTTGTTTGGGCATTTTTTGTCTTACTGGTCTTTTGTTTGTGTATTATGTTTTCTGATTTTGTGGTTTTATAGGTTTTGTTTTGGGTTTTGTGTGTGTGTGTGTGTGTGTGTGTGTGTTTCTTGACAGTTTTGTTTAAAAATATGGTTTTTTGTTTTGTTTGTTTTCCAAAGAAAAGAGAGAAAGAAAGGACATGACATTGCATAGGTTGGTGGGTAGGTGCGAAGTTGGGGCAGGACCTAGGAGGATCTGGGGAAGGGCAAATTGTGATAAAAATATATTGTATAAAATTTTATTTAAATAGTTTTAAAACTCTTGCAGATAATGAAAATACTAAATATCTACAAATATGTTGACTAAAGCAAATTTAAATCTTTAAGAACATTCCAGAGGACAACTTTCCATAGCATCTTTTAGAAGAATCATTCGATCGTTATTCTACAATTTTCATAACATAAAATTTTAATATGCCCAACTTTAAAAAGTGATGTGAGATTACCCTCTGTATGCTATAAATATGTTTAATTGCCATTGGTTAATAAAGAAGATGCTTTAGGTCAATGGCTTAACAGAATATAGCCAGGCTGGAAAAGATATATAGAGAGAGAGAGTAGGCAGAAACAGTAGAAAGCCATGTAGCCACCACAGTATACAAATGCATCCACTAGAGCCAGCCAAAACTTTGCCAGTAGGCCACGATCTCATGGTGATGCACAGATTAATAGAGATGGGTTAGTTTAGGATATAAGAGCTAGCTAGAAATACACTTAAGCTATTGGCCAAACAGTACTGCAATTAATATAGTTTCTGTGTGATTATTTCGGGTCTGAGTGGCTAGAAACGAGCAAACAGTTTCCCATGACAAAAAAGTAATTAAATAATATGGAGGTTTTTTTTTCCTCAGAATTTTTATTTTTTCTTTCAAATCTATAACATTGAATAGATAGATGTGGGATTACATAACTGGTGCCATGTTTGTGCCTGTGTGTGTGTCCTCATCAACTTAAGTGACAAAACATTTATGTTTGTATATAATAAACTGCGTAGATGAATTTTGACAGTTGAACATCCTCACAAAGGTCCTATGACAATCAGTGAAGATGCAGAACACTTCATCTCCTTCTCTTATTAATGTTTGATGAACACTGACAACGTTTACACTGTGTACTGGTTGAATCATTCTGATCAATTAAGGAAGGGCTAAGGGAAGAAGATAAGCTAAAGGCAGATAAGGCAAAACACAGAGCAAGCTGCCAGACGTGGTGGCTCACACTTATAATCCCACCACTGGGAAAGTTGAGCCCGGAAGGTTATCATGAATTTGAAACTAGCCTGAACTGCAATGTGACTTCCAC
The DNA here is from genome assembly GCF_903992535.2 of Arvicola amphibius. NCBI lineage: Eukaryota > Metazoa > Chordata > Mammalia > Rodentia > Cricetidae > Arvicola > Arvicola amphibius. The sequence continues at coordinate 13,975,087 of NC_052065.1, read as the reverse complement.
GGCTTGGGCTACAGAATAAAAGTTGTGCCTAAAGACAATATGGGGCTAGGGAGTTAGCTCAGAGTTTAAAAGTACTTGCTTTCCCAAGAATGAGAACCTGGATTTGAATCCCCAGCATCCACAGGAACAGCCAGGCACAGACCTGGGTAGATGACTTAGAGGTTAGGAGCATGTTTTGCTTTTTTGCACAGGGGCCAAGTCTGGTTGACAATACCTACATTAGGTAGCTCATGTGCTCATGAAAATCCAGCTCCAAGGAATCCAATATTCTCTTCTGGACTCTGACAGTACCTGCATTTACATGTGCACACACATACTCTGACAGCACCTGTATTCACATGTGTACACACATATTCCACATAATTAAAAATAAAATCATTATTTTAAAAAGAAGCAGGGATGGTTGCATGTTCCTGTAACCTCAGCATTGAGTCAGGAGAGGAGCAGAGACAAAATCTTCTAGGATGTACCCTAAATCCAGTGACTTACGTCTTTCTGAAAGAATTAAGAAGGCAAATTGGACATAGACACACACATACACACACACACACACACACACAAAGAGGAAGGGGGGTCTCTGATCATTAGAAATTAGATTGATACAGCTATTAGCCAAGAACCATCAAGGATTGCCCACAGCCCCAGAAGCTGAGAGAGAATCCAAACAAATTCTTCCCCAGAGCTTTAAGAAGGAATCCACGCTGCAGACACCTTGATTTCAGACTTCTGGCATCCAGAACTGTGATCGAATAAATGTCTGTTGTTTTAAGCCACCCACTTTGTAGTAATTTGTTAAGACAACCCTTAGGAAAATTACCCATTTCTGAAGCACGGCAGACCGCAGCTTGGTTTGCCTTCCTTCAAACAATTTAATGAAACACAGAGCCAAGGAACTCATTGAGCAAAAAGGCAATTCCAAAGAATTTTTCAATTAGGAAGGAGCATGGTTAATGAATGAAAGCTCATTGGTGTTTCATTTTCAAAGAAAGAAGCATGATGCATTGGACACCCCGCCCCGTGTTAAACATGGTTTTATGCCATGCTTCTTAGCTGCAATTCGCTCCCTTAACAGCTCTAGTTCTCGCTAGAGTGGTGTTCTCTTTTACCCTGGGGAATTTCTGCCCTTTTAAGCAGTTGTTTCCAGAAAGGTGTTTCAAGTTCAGTTTTTGTGATTTGTCAGCATTACGTAGAAGTCTACTCTAGCTCTAGCCAGAAAGAGACGGTCACACCAAAAGCAGTCTCAAGATGGCGCAGCAGGTGAACATGCTTAGGGAACTGATGTTCTGAGTTCTATTGCCAGCCTCCAAACAGAAGAGAACTAACTCCTGAAAGCAGCCTAACTCCCGACATTATGCTGTGGCATGTATGTATACACACCACCCCAACACACACCACACACCTAAGAAAAGCTTAAATCCATTGGGGCTATGGTGATCCTTTAGTTTGCTTTTTTTTAATGGTGTTTACCCCTTTCCACTTTAAAAGGCTCAAGGGCATACCTGAGTTCAAGTGCTAGATCAGGCAGGAAAGAAGTAGAAATACCATTCCACAGACTGCTGGGGGCTGCACGAACTCCTCAGCAAGAGAATACTAAAGCCACGTGAGGGTTTCTCGCAAGAGAAACTTTGACGGATGTAGATGAAGTAGCAGGGTGGTGGAAGATCACAGCTGCACGCCCTTATCTCTGGGGAAATTCCTCAGCTACTTCTCCCAGTTCACCGCTCAATTGCAGGACCCAGAAGGGAGACTTAGGACGTACTCCCTCCCCAACCCCCTGTAAAGACAGGGGAATGCAAATAAAGGTTCTTCTGAGACTGGAGTAAACAAGGTGTGACTCAAAGCTAAAGCCAGGGGGTCCGGTCCATTTGAATAAAAATGGCTTTGGAATGTGATGTCCTGTAAAAAAAAAAAAAACAATGCCTCCATCAATAACCATAAATCAGCATCTCAGCCCAGACTCCGGTTCCTGTCTGTGGAATTATCCTCAGGCATCAGGGGAAAGGACCTCTGTTATAGCAAGACTAAAATGAGCAATAATAGTGTAGACAACTGCTTATTAAAGGCTTGATGATTGTTGGGAACACAGCATATCACTTTTGGTTTGAGTTCTGAATGTGGGGGAGAGTTTGGGAAAGAAAGACAAAGAAGGAAAGGGACAGGGCAACTAACTGACTTGGGGTAAAATCATTTAAATTTTCAGAGACTTGGTTCTTATTTTGATGTGTACATCTGATAACTATATGATAAAATTATGAGCATGAATTCAAGAAATAAGACATGTACTGTGGCTTGTCTCAACTTTTCTATGTATACAAATTATCATAGTATTAAATTTCTAATAATAAATGCTAACAAGGGCTTAAGATGTATAAGACGCTATGCTAAATGCTTTAAGTGATTTATGATATTTACTCCTCACAACTCCATGAAGCACTTCTGATTATCTTTCTTGCCCAAAGAAAGAAACTGAGTCAACAAGCTTTCCTAAGGTAACTGGAAAATATTATAGTTGGAATTTCCTTTCATAAACTGAGAGAGAGAGAGAGAGAGAGAGAGAGAGAGAGAACCAATGAAAGAACCCTAACACTCTTCTAAACTTGATTTTTAAAATTTTTTCTCTACAAAGTGTGTGACAAATAGAAAATCCATACCAACCTCCCCCCATTTACGTGATCTATACCACATTAAGAATTGAGAGTGTGAGGTGGGGGACTGGGTATGGAAGGAGAGAGGAAGAAGATGTTATTGTTGCCCAAGTCTCTGTTCTGCACTAAGAACTTCCCATACATCTTGTTCTACATAGCATTACTATGAGGTAAATATCATTATTCCAATTCCACAAGTCAGTGGTTCACACCCATATCTATGGAATGTCAAAAACCCATCTGCTACCAATTACACTCCTTGAGTGTCCATACCGAGGTCATCATAAACCGTGACCGGGAACAGGAATGCCGCACCCTATCTTGCCCTACTGCATTTTAATTGAAAGTAGGAATCAGTTGCAGTTTTGTTTTCTAAACATATTCTTACTTTGTGAAGGAATTCAAAGCCTCTTTGCTGTAAGGTACCTTTTTATTTTATTTTTTTTTTATTTTTTTTTTTTTTTTTTATTTTTTTTATTTTATTTTTTTTTTTTATTTTTTTGCTGTAAGGTACCTTTTTATTTTATTTTTTTATTTTATTTTTTTTTATTTTATTTTTTTATTTTTTTTTATTTTTTATTTTTTTGCTGTAAGGTACCTTACCTTTTTATTTTATCCCTCGTGTCTCTGCTTAGTGCTTTAAAGCTATTCTTTAGGGCATTTTCCATGCACTGTGGGTTCTATCTTCATTTCACAGCCCCACATTGGACATACTACTCTTAAATGTGAGATATTCACATTCTGCTTAGTTTGTGTGCATCAAATAAGAAATTGTTTAAGGTGCTTTTATTTACCCTTTCTAAATTTGCCTGATGTCCTTATCCTGAGAGTGAAGGGACATTTTCCACAGTTATCTCTTGGTATCCATGGGAAATCACTTCTACAATCTCCAAGGATATCAAAACCAAATTCACTGATAAAATACCACAGTATTTACATCCGTTTGCACACTTCAGATCCTCTCTTGGGGATTTGCACTACCTGTTGTAATGTAAATACTATGTAAATAGTCATACTGGTTATAAAGTAATGACAGGAAAAAAGTTCTGCACAGGTTCTACTTAAAAGTAATTCTTGCAAAGATTCTCAGCCTCCAGTTGCTCAAGTCTACTGATGCAGAACGCTTACGTCCAGAGAACTGTGTGTACATCAAGCTGTTGTTATCTATAAATAGAAGGGAGGCCAATCCTGACCGACTGGGCTTCAAGGTTATGAGAGCTACTTTTCTTAAATTCCCTTTTACTGTTGACAACAGTTCGTTTTGCCCAAATGAACTGCAGTCAACGGGAAGTCTGTGTGCTTGTGGCAGATGATACTTGGATCCAGAACCCTTCCAAATTGCCTGCTAGAGCAAATGGTGTCTCCAAACAGATTGGCCAGATAAAGCAGAAAGGATCAACAAGGATGTATTTGGCCCAAGCATATGACATAATAGTGATTATTAAGATTATAAAAAGATGTTTAAAATTACTTAATAGCCTGAATTTAGAAAGTATCTAAGCAACTTTGATTTGATTCCATAAATATTTTTTTTCCTGAGACAAGGTTTCTCTGTGTAGCTCTGATTGCCCTGGAATTCGCTCCATGGACCAGGCTGGCCTTGAACTCAGAGATCTGCCTTTCAAGTGCTGGGATTAAAGGTGTGTATCACCACTGCCCAGATCCATAAATCTTTTGATTCCATAAATTGTTCTTTCACAAGTCCCAAAAATGAAGTAGAAAGTAAGATTCTTTATTGACAGTAAGTAGTTGCATCTCACCAAGTGCCAAGGCAAGCTTTTCTGCATTCAGCGTGTTTTGGAACCTGTGCCTCTCAGACCTCACTGCTGGTACCGGCATAAGCAGTGGCATTCATACACACAAGACAAGCACTAGCATAATATCTGGTTCGTTTTCGTAAAAGATGCTGAACTCTACGGCACAGTAAAGATGAAGAGAGGATAAATGGAACTGAATGAGTTAATGTCACAGGTACAATTCAGAATAATATTATGGACATATTTTTGGAACAAGAATTATCACCTGACACGCTGTTCACAACGTTACTCTGCACGCCCCCTGTGAGAGCTAGCTCAACTGCATTAACTGTTTTGAACATCTTTATTAAGACCTATAATCGCCAGTTCCAGCTCAGTTTATTTTCCTTTGAAGCAGCTGAAGAGTGCTTACAGATATGTAGTGAGGCCAGGTGAATGTGCACAGCTCCAATAGACTTGAGGAACTGTCTATCGGCTTATTTGTTTTAATGCATCACTTGAGACCACTAAGTGATGACTGAGGATTTTCCAGAATATATATTGGCTACAACTCATCGTGGCACAAGATCACCGGTGTCTGAGTCAGCATATCACTATAGAGACAGGCTTCCAGGGGAGAGTCACGGGATGCCGAGAGGAATGACCAGATGCAGACTTCTAAGGAGAAGCCAGATGGATTTATTATTACCGATTCTCAACAAGATAAAGCATTTGTTTTCACAGATTGCTTCAGTGTCCTGGTTTGACATTTGCTGTTGTTTTAAAAGGCAAATTAAAAACATTGGAAAGGAGAGGGCCAGATAAAACACAACTCCAAAATACCCTCGAGGGATGGAGTAATTGATAATCGTGACCTTAAGGCCCTTCTGCAGCCCCAGCCCCAGACACATCAGAACCCCAAGGGCTAGTATTTGAATGCTTTATGTCTTTATTTGAAAATATTTTTTTTTTACAAACTGGAAAAATTTATTTAATCCTTTATTTGTGTTTAACTTGAAATGTTGGTTATAGACCCATGTACAATGTGTAAGCACACTGCCCTGGCAGATTTAACCAAACTGTCCTGCCTATAAACTGAGCAAACTAAGGTTTCCCAGGCAGTACAACATAAAAGCCTAGTCAGAGAAAAGGGCCTAGAATCAGATAAAGCAAGGGCTGAGTGCCTGTTCCCACCCTTCCCTGCCATGTTACAATAGATACTCAGGTCTCAGCCTCCTCCTGTACTGTTATTCTTTTGTTGTTGTTGTTTCTTTAATTGTTTTTTTATATATATTGATCATTGTCTTTCCCTCCCCCAGCTCCTACTAGATCCCTGCCACCCCCATAACTGTCCAATGTCATGTTCTTTCTCTAAAAGCAAACTCACAAAACCAAACATCAAAACAAACAAAAGCCAACAAGAAAAAAAAAAGATGTCAAAATGAAACAAAAAAACCCTCACCCACACACAAGCAAGCATTGGATTCACTTTTTGTTGACCAAATACTCCTGGGCCTGAGACTTGCCCTGAAGTGTATTTAACATATCCAGTGACCCTCCCTTTCCCTTTTCAGGGGTTATCAACTGCAAAGAGCTCTTTGGTTAGGAATGGACCTAAGTGGACTCCGTGTCCACTTAACCCTCTCAGTGCCGGGACCCTGTCTGGCTCAAAGCTGTGCACTTCAAGTGTCTGCTGCCAAGTTTCTCGTGAGCTCACATGTACATCAGTCCTGTAATATGGAAGATTTGATACGCAGTCATCTATCTTCTTTTTTAAATTTTGTACATTGTGTGTGTTTGTGTGTGTGTGTTCATGTTTGTTGTTTGTTGTTTTGGTTAACTATTTCACGAAAACAAAACTATTGTGTCCTGCCCCCTCCTCCCTACTTTATGTAGCAATAGTGGTACACCTTGGAAATACTGATTTTCAAGGGAAATTTGAAAGAGAAAATGGAACACAGGTCTCCTAGCTAACCTGGTCCAAGTTAGTTTTCAGCAGGTGGGCTTGAGACTCTGATTCCTAGTTAAAGTGTCTCTTAGAGATATCTTATCTCTGCAGAACAGTTATTACGGTTTTATGACACTGTTCAAACAGGCACCAAGTGTGTATTAAGTAAGCATTTTCACCAGGAATTCTCTGAAGTCCTGGAATACAGAGAAGACCCATTCGCCTTCTGCAAGCTCTCTGAGCAGGGAAGGCAGATAGATACATACCAAATCCAAAAGCTAGTTAATACGCCAGATCACGAAGAGAATGGATGCTGGGAAGGATAAGGAGAGAGCTTGCTTGTAAGTTGGAGCTGCAGCAGTGGAAAAGGACCCCTCTGAGATAGTAGGAATCTGTTGGATTTCTGTTTGACAGTTGAAGGTAACCTGAAATAGCCTGCGCCATCACAGAAAACAGAAAGTGAAAGCTTTCCTAGCCCCGATCCTCTCTCAAGGGCTAGCTTCTCCATACTGCCAAAGACAGCCTTCTCTTTGCAGACTTAATTGAAGTTTTAAATGGTCAACTTCCTTGGGGTCATGCATGGCTACTCCCTTTAGGAAGCCAGGTATTCTGATTGAACCCACATTTCTACAATCATACAGCAAAGAGTATTTCTGCATTTAAAACAAAACTCTTTGAAAAAAAAAAGCTCCACTTACACTCAAAATATAGTTTCCAGAACTAAATTTAGTTTTGGCCCAAAGGCCACTGGCTGACTTCCTGCACCGCGTTTGCCTTTCAGGGCATGTTTGCGTTCTGGTTCTCATGCATGCGGCCACTGCGGCCAGTCGAGTTCACAGGCCTGCAGGGGCAGTGTTTAAGTGACCCCTCATGTTTTCCTTAATTCTTAAAAACCTTACACAAACATTTCTCTTCATATTGGGTTTTGCAAAGCTTTGCCCTTGTGCACATTTTCCTCTTTCACAAAATCCTATATTTGGTGCTTAGACTAATTTGACCTCGTAATATATCATCTTTTACATAAATAAAAGACTTGACAAGACCCAGGGTCTGGTGCTAAAATGCAAGTCAGGATCCTCTCCAGTTCGTAGAGGCCAGGTCAGCAGAGCTACAGTAACTCCACAACTCAAGAGGCAAATAGAATGTTCTATTTTAGGGAGGGAAAGTAAACAAACATTTAAGAAGAAAATCTATTTGGGGGGTGGGGGAATTGAAGACAGGGAGCTCTATAAGGGTTATGTCCCAGTCCTTTGTTCTATATTCTGGACCCTATTTTACCTTAGGCTATGAATTTCAGTCCCAAGGTGATGATTTCATGGTCATAAACATCCAAGCAAACTCAAACGATCAGCAGTAAATGGGCTGACCAAACATGACTCCAAAATTCCAGGAACTATTCTTGACCCCAACTAACAGATGGTTCCCTTGGTCCTATCTCTAAGTGACTGCAGCCCTTTAACTTTCTAGTCTGGTGGCGATAATGGTGATAAAAAGCCAAACGAAGCATGGCAGGCATCTCTGCTCACTCTCTCGCCTCCAGTGTATGAGTGCTATGTAAATGCCTAAGCCTTAGGAGACCAATTGGTGGACTGCAGCTTTAAGAGAAATGAAAGACTATAAATGTCTATCTTATGAAGCAAGGCTTAAACTTAGAATTTGCATTAGTTTTTAGGTTTTGAAGGATAATTTGTAGGACACAGTTTTTAAGGCTTTTACCTCATTATTTTCAAAGAAACCACAGGGGGGAATAACATAGGAGAGATGAGCAGATAGTTACATGACGAATCTACATGGAAACACTACAGCTTTTCAAAGAATTTTCTGGGTATCATAGCATTGAAGACAGGGTGGAAGAATCATCTTTTTAATATGGGACTGGAGGATGGAGAGATGCTGTTCAGTGATCAAAAACACTTGCCGCTCTCCCAGAGGATCCAATTGCAATTCCCAGCACCTAAACAGCAGCTCGTAATCACCATCTGTATATTCTGGAGGATTCTATGCCATTTGTTAGCCTCCATGGGCACCAGGCATGCATGTGATACACATACTTAGATGCAGGCAAAGCACCCACACACATAAAAAGAAAACGGGGCTGAACAAAGAAAGAGTAATTAATAAAGACATTAGTTTTTACAATTCATAGTATTTATGTGCATAGTAGGTTTTTCTGAACCCAGTCATCTATGAGACTCAGAAGTAAGCTCTGAAAACATAACTGTTTCATATACAGACTGAGAGCTGAGGGAAAAGGGAGGAACTCTGGAATACGGACTGTTTACTCTTTACTTAACCAGGCCAACAAAGGAGAGAGAGAGAGGAGAGAGAGAGTCAGAGAGAGAGAGAGAGAGAGAGAGACAGAGACAGAGACAGAGACAGAGACAGAGACAGACAGAGACAGACACAGACAGAGACAGAGACAGACAGAGACAGAGAGAGACACAGAGAGAGAGACAGAGAGAGACAGAGACAGAGACAGAGACAGAGAGAGAGGTAGTGGAGGAAGAGAGGGGGGAGATAAGCAGGGAGAAGGTCAGAAATCTACAGCTGGAAGATTGCAGAGGTCTGACACCCTCTCAGGAAGGAAGTGGACTGAGATACTGCTGGCTGTTGAATATTGAATTGACACCTTTCTTTTCCCTTTGTGAAGATTCTCATCCACCAAATAAGCATGAATAACAAAGTGTGTTAGTGTGCTTTGCATTGCCGTGACAAAACTCTTGAGATAACCAATTCAAGCGGTAGCACGACAAATTTTAGCCTTATGATTTTATAAACATCAGTCAATGGCACCTTGGTCCCACTGCTTTGGGGTCTAGATATTATGCCTGGGCCTATATGATTGAATAAATCTGTTTCATATAATGGTGGCTAGAGGGAAGTGGGGGCAGGAGACAAATGGACAGGTCAGGGTACTAATAATCCCCTTCAAGGGCATACCCCAATGACCTAATTCCCTAACATTAATCCTGACCTCCAGAAGGTTCCATCACTACCAAACAGCACTATATTCATATGTCTTTCACATACAAATCTTTAGAGATCTAACTTATAACCCAAAGGTATCCAGGAAGTGCACAGTCAAGTTGAAGACCATGGATGCTGAATCAGAGTCAGGCGGAATTCAGCCTCCAGTTCTCACCAATACTGGACCACAGAAGTTGTCTTTGCTTCTGGTTATCATGAGAATTCATTGAGTACATACTTGGAAAATGCTTACAACTGTACCCGACACCCAGCAAATACTGTTTGAGCATTTGTTTAATTAGTAAGGGCGATTGGACCAAGCACGAATTAATCCATGTTCTGGTAGGTTTCACAGCTGACACAAAAACATTATGAGGGCTTATGGTTCATACCTCAATTTTATTTCTCTTATTCTTTCTGATTAGAATGAGAAACTGATTATAAAACTCCATTTGATCTTGTAATTTCGGGAATTTTTTTCTGATAGGAATTTCCACTGCTAAATTTTTCTGAAATAAACTTTTATTTGATTGCTTATATAGACTGGTTCTATCATGGCCCTGTAAATAGTAACTTTAACCTGCTTAGCACATGTATATTATAGGAACTAAGGATGCTTTTCTCCAAGGAGAATCGGTCTGAAGTTCATACCAGAGCTTCCAAAAAAGTTATTTATAATTTTATGAAAACTTTTCTAACGCTTGGGGCTGGTGTTTCAAGTGACATCCGTTCGGGCTGTGGAAAAACTTGATCCATAAGAGAACAGTAAGTTTCTTAACATCTTTAGATATTTCTCTACAAAAGATGAGCATCAACAGTCTTAGAATATGTACTAAAACAAGCTTTGCCCTAATTGCTCAGACCTATCCCTTCTCAAGAACAATATAAAGAGGCCTTTAAACTTCTCTTTTGTTACTGGACTACCACAAGAATGTGAGTTGGGTTAACTAACTTTGTCCTTGGGATTTTCTTTAGCCTCGAGTCTGGTGGTCTTTGCTGGTGCCAGACTTCCTTTGTTAACTCAAAACTGCTTCTACAGAATATAAAATAGCTGTTTCACTGCTCCTCATGTTTTGGAAGAGACAGTTTCAAATTAATGCTCCTCTTTCTGTTTATTCTGCTTCTGAGGCTGCTTTGCTCGATTCTCTTGCAACTCAAATTGGAATAGTCTATATGTGGATTGCATTTGGTTAGTTTTGTTTCCTCAAACATATTTTTAAAGCTAGTGTTTTTCCCAACGAAAGTTTTTTTTTTTAAATGGGATCATACTAATTTTTGGCAAAGGGATGGAACAAAATTATTGTGTTATTAAATCAAGTTCATATATCTTGATAGCTTAAAGAGAAGGTATATTTCTTTGCTAAGTAGTCATCTTAATGTACTCCAATTGCTCCTCTGAACATATGCGTATATGAATATGTACATATAAGTATATGGATATGTAGACACCTATCTAACAAATCATTTTGTAGCGTTAGTGGCCCAGAACTTACACCGTTTTTGGTTTCCAGCCTAGCCTTTAACATTTAAGTCATCCTTCAAACCCTGGTCTAGAATTCGCTGTATAGACCAAGCTGTATTCTACTCATGTCAAGCTTCCTGATTTTCTGAGTAGACACGTGCCGCCAAATCCAGTCTTTAGCATTTTTACTTTAATGTTTTAATAATTTTAGGATTTATTTTTAGTATTTTAATTGTATATAGATGTGTATTTTTGCAAGAAAATTCCTCATGCCAGGGAAGGCCTTAGGCATCATATCCCCTGGAGTTGGAGTTAGAGATGGTTGTGAGCCAGTCTCCTGGCATGAGTGGTAGCATTCAAACTTAAGACTTCCAGAAGACCAGCAAGTATTCTTAACTACTGAACCATCTCTTCAGCACCTTAATAATGTTTTTCAAGGTACATAATTTATTTTCAATTAACAGGAGCAAGTGGTTTGAGCATAAGAACTTTTAAAAGTTCAACCTTGGGCTCTTTTTGGAGATTTCTCCCGGGCTATGTAAAGATGAAGCTGAATATCTCCCCCACTCAGCCAGCAGCTGTCAGAAACTCCTTGAAGTGGATGAGGAATGCAAACTTTGTATATTCTAACACAAGTAGCTGGTGATGCCCTGGGTGAAGAGTGGAAGGGTTGTGTGGTCCAAATCAGTGGTGGGAAACAGGGGTTTCCCATGTAGCAAGGTATCGTGACCCTGGGCAGGATGTGCCTGCTGTTGAGTAATGGGCATTCTTGTTAGAGACCAAGGAGAACTGGAGAGAGGAAGGGCAGTTCTGTTTGGGATGTGTTGTGAATGCCAATCTGAGCGCTCTCAACTTGATTATTGTATAAAATAAAATAAAATAAAATAAAATATGGAAGGATATTCTTGGACTGACAGATACCACTGTGCCTCTGCAGTTGGGGCCAAAAAGAGCTCGTAAAATCCAAAAGCTTTTCAATGATGATGTCTAGCCATCTGTTTTTAGAAAATCCTAAAACAAAGAAGGTAAGAAGTCCCTCAGTACCAAAGCACCTTAAATTTTGTGTCGTATTACTCCACATGTCCTGTAACACAAATGCTGATGTATTGCTCTGAAGAAGCAACATATTAAGAATATAAAAAAAAGAAGCTGTAGAATATGCCAAACTTTTGGCCAAGTGAATGAAGGAAGTCGAAGAAAACCATCAAGAGCAGAGATTGCCAAGAGACAAAGACTGTCTTTCTGAGAGCTTCTACTTCTAAGTATTATTTTCTGAGTTCGGGAAATAATAAATTATTACGAGCGAGTAATAGGAGCTGGATGGTGGCACGACTTTTAATCCGGTCACTCAGGAGGCAGAGATCTCTGTGAGTTCGAGGCCAACCTGGTCTACAAACCCACACCCACCCACATAGAAAAAGAGCAACAGACAGGAGCAAGGAAGTGTTAGCACATACCTTTAATCTCAGCCCTTGTGAAGCAGAGCGTAAGCGTGTGGGAGGGTGTCTCTGAATTTGAGGGCAGCCTTGTGTACAGAATGAGTTCCAGGACAGCCAGAGCTACCTATCTCGACCCCCCTCACACACACATCCTGCCGAAAGAGTAACAAATAAATAATCAGACCTTGAAGAATAAATTCACCTTTGGGTTCTCAGAATGAAGAAAGAATATCAAGTGATTGTGTCTTAAGGCTGTATGACATGGAAGCAAGTTTTGATGTTTTCGGGAAACATAAAATCTTCTTGGAAGACTGATATGAACTCTGAAGATGAAGAAAGCTGTAGCATCTCCACTGGCTAAGGAAAAGCACAGTTGCTTGCCTACTGGGGGTTTAAATGCACTCGTGGTTAAAGGCTGACTATTCTCCACATGGCCAGATCCTGCCTGGTGCTCTGGCGAATAGCCTGGTGTAAGAAATCTAAGCAAGTCCTACAGGGTCTGGACACTGAGGACCCTGGTGTGTCCTTCCACGGCCATGACCCACAGTTTTCCTTAGCTGTCATGGAAATCATTCCATGGATCATTCCCCATGGAGCGCTTCATATTCTTTGACTTTATGTTTATGCAATTCATTCAAATATTCCAAACAGCTTGCTTAGGGTGCAAGTTGATTGATTTGGATCTTAAATTTTGTCTGGATACGAAGTACATAGATTCTTTGTTTTTGCTCTGTGGTCTGAAGTGCTGATTATAGTGCACTATGAATCAGGCCTTTTCAAGGGCACATTACAATGTAAAGGTATATGAAGCTTAAAGTTCTGTGGTGTGAGAAAAACAAAATCAAAAGGAAAATCATTTGAATAGGGTTAAACAGGCACTGTAAGCAACAGTATGTAAGCCAGTTGCGGATCTAAGATCTAAATGACGAAAGTCAAAACCTTAGAAAATGCCAGACAGTAGTGCATGCTCAGTCTCATAAGTCAGTGGGACTACAGGGCAGTAGGAGCCTCACTGGTGTGTAATGTCTCATTATGGCATGTGGAAATCAGCTGGAGAATCTCTTGCAAAGTCAATGATGGAGAACAGGCCAAAGGGTGGGCAAAATACAGTAAGGCCTGTTCTGTCTGGGAATCCCTGTGTGATCTCAACAGGACAGGCCACTCTCCTGGGCCTGGCATCCTTATCAGAATGTGACCGATAGCATATCACTAAGGAGAGCTGAGAGAGCGAAGGGAGCAGGGGGGAGCAGGCAGAAGGGCCTGCACCATGTGGGTCACTTCTTTCCCTCACAATGGTAAATGCATCTCTCTCTCTCTCTCTCTCTCTCTCTCTCTCTCTTTCTCTCTCACACATGCATACACACACACACACAGCAACACACACACACACACACACACAAAGGGATTCTAGTTCACTGTAAAACACAGGTGTCTCCTACCCATTATCAGACATACATAGCCATTACATGGGAATGAGAAAGAGGAGAAAAGGAAGAGAAATGATTTACCCATTGAATCCACTTAACCTGTCATCTGGATCTGCTGCAGCTCACTTAGCTATATGTGTGTTCTTAGATGCTCATCCCAATTTCTGGCTGTATGGCCACCACAACATGGACATTTCTGGACTCCCATTGCATCTCTGGAGAATGATGCTGGATTCCAAGCAAATATCAGTTGGGACTCCCATTGCAAGAGAGGTCCCTCTTAAGTGAGAAGCTGGTAACTGCTTTGCTAGGACCAAATGAGAGATTCACCTACCCTGATCATCTGCCAACATAAACAAGAAAAACTATTATTCTTTCCTTTCTAAGGAATAATATATCTGAACTTGTCAAATCCTGTTGATTTTCTGATACAATTAACAGTGAGTATTACCTACAGGTTAGGTTATACTGAAGGTAAATATTTATAAAATGTGGGAAATTGGTTTTTTTAAAAAAAGAACTACAAGATTATTTGTTTCCAGACAAAAGGGAACTGTAATTTTCAATTAGCCATTAATAGATTGATTTGCTACATGAAGAACACGAATACTTGCAAAATTACCCTCTCACTCCAAGTGCTCTCCTGGGCTGTTACTGCTAATGGCTTCTTTAATGAGTTTTATTTTTAAAAATTTAGCAGTAAGTATTCTCAGTGGTGGTACACACCTTTAATCCCAGCACTCATCAGGCAAAGACAGGCAGATCTCTGTGAGTTCAAGGCCAGCCAGGTCTACAGAGAGTTCCAGGACAGGCTCCAAAGCTACACAGAGAAACCGTGTCTTGAAACCCTCCCTCAAAAAATTAGCAACATTCTCAAACTGCATGTTTTTTTTTTAGGTTTTCATTGTAAATTGTATATACTTATCAGATACAAAGTGATGGTATGATTTATTAATAAATTTATTAGCAAATCTTAAACCAAGTTTACTACATGTGCATCCCCTCACATACCTAGGTTTGTCATATAGGGACTTTGGAAATTTTCACTCCCGTTGATTTAAACATATAAAATACAAGCTATATCTGAGATAGTCACAGGAAAAGAATATTGACCACTGAAGTTAAACTTAAATTAGAATAAGACTTGCTCAGTATTAAAGAACCCAAGGCTCTGATTTGATTTTAGAAACCTGAATTGGTCTTCTTGTTTTATAATACCCATTTGTCTACACGGGAACCTGAATCACCAGTTGAGATTTGTCCCATGGCAAAAGACTGACATGTGAGAAACACAATGAACAATTCAACCTATATGGAAAAACACTGGGGCCAGGGATGGCTCAGTAGATAAGAGTGATTGCTGCTAATCTTGACAATATGAGTTTGACTCTCCAGGACCCAAAAGGAGGAAAAACAGACCTACTCCTTCCAGTTGTCCTATGATATCTAAATGCATCCTTATAACACAATATGGATACACACACACACACACACACACACACACACACACACACACACAAATAAAGTAACTTTAAACTTTAATTTTATGAAGAGAAAAAGAAAAGCACAATTCTGGGAGCTATTGGCTGTGTCATCAGGAACAGGGAATACAAATGGTTGTCCCACCGCTACACATAAAATGTTTAGACAAATCAGTTTCTAGACTGAATGTACAATTATATGATGCTCCCCGCTCAATTTTCCCTTATTATGAAAATAGATTCTGTTCTCATACAATATATACTGATTAGAGTAGCCCTCCCTCTACTCCTCCCAGTTTCTCCCCACTTCAGCTCTCTGCCTCTGCTTCCATTAGTTACTGGATGTAGTTTCCATGGTGATATTTAAAATAATCATCAGTCTGACTACAGGGCAAGGCCAGTTCTGCCACCGTCTCCTCAATTGCTTAGGGTCTTAGCTGGGGTCATCCTTGTGGATTTCTGGGAATTTCTCTAGTGTCAGGTTTCTTGATAGCCCCATAATGGCTCTCTCAATCAAAATATCTCTTTCCTTGCTCTCATCTCTGTCCTTCCTCCATCTCAACTACCCCATTCCCTCAAGTCTTCTCCCCCCTGCTTCTTCCCTCTTCTTCCACCCTCCCTTCTCCCCCACCCCATGCTCCCTATTTTGTCAGGTGATCTTGTTTATTTCCCCTTTCTAGGTGGATCTATGTATGTTTTTCTTAGGATTCACCTTGTTACTTAGTTTCTCTAGGACCATGAACTACAGGCTCAATATCCTTTGCCTTACAACTAATATCCACTTATGAGTGAGTACATGCCATGTTCATCTTTCTGGGTCTGGGTTACCTCACTCAGCACGGTTTTCTCTAGTTCCATTCATTTGCATGCAAATTTCAAGATGTCATTGTTTTCTTACCGCTGAGTAGTACTACAATGTGTAAATTGCCACATTTTCTTCATCCATTCTTCGCACAATAATATCTTTTAAAGGAAAAGGCCTGACACAATATTAGGAGACAAGAAACTTCCAAAGATGCTGGTGAGTTTGTTTTCTGTTGCTCATCTACTGCTGGACTTGCAGACCACCCTTCGGAGTAGTAGTCTGTTTCCCCAGTGAGATTCCCTGAATGGAAACTAAACTTTCATTTGCAAGTGGCCATTAATTGGAGATTGCTTCTGAGTTAGGGGCATGAGTCCACTTTTCATTTGAGTTCCAAGGAGCCCTGCAAACCTGTCTCTGCTCTTTCTTTATGTGAACAGGCTTTATCAGACCATAAACTTCAAATCATTCATAAGCCTGTTTCCTTCCACTCACTGTGCAAGGTTGCATCCTGACAGTAGAAAACAGTCTTGCACTATGAAGCATCAGGAATGGAACAGTAGTGGCATAAACTCTGCTCGATAAATCAGATGCCTCCAGGATCATTGACGTCATTCCTTGCTGACTGTCAGTATGAAGAAAACTAAGCTTCCTGTTCCCAGTCTGCTCAGTTCAATCCATTCATAAGATATTTTCTGAATATAGGAAAGCAAATGCTGGAAAAACTGAACATGAAGAAGAAAGGGATTAGTCATCTAATTGAAACATGGTGACTCTTTAATGATTATCTGAGTTATGTGAGCGTTGTTTAAAATCACTTGGAGATTAAACTTTAAATAGTAAAATAGAAGTACTTGTCAATGGCTTAGACTACTACTATGTTTTTTTAAACTTTTATTATATTTTTCTGTGTGTTTTATGTGTAGTGGTATGTGTGTGTGTACACGCACGCGGGCATGCATGCAAGCAATAACATCCGTCTGGAAGTCAAAGAAAACTATGGAGTTGGATTCTCACATTTCACCTTTACTTGTATCCCAGGCAGTGACCTCCAGCCATCAGGCTTACGTTATAAGCACTTACCTACTGACTCACTCTGCCACCCTTTAGTTCTAGGTTTAATTGATCATAAATAAATATATTACTGTGGATGGGGAGAGAGTTCAGTCTGCTACGCAAATATAAAGACCTGAACTTAGAACCTCAGCAACCATTTAAAGAACCAAGTCCTTTAAATGTCTTCCAGCTGCGAGGTGGGGGTGGGGAGCAGAGTTAAGCAGGAGCTCACTGGCCAGTCGGTCTAGCCAAAATGGTGAGTTCCAGGTTTAGTTAAAGAACCTAGCTCAAAGAGCAAGGTGGAAAGCAACTGAAGAAGACACCTGACATCAACCTCTGGGCTCCACAGGCACCCACGTGTTTATATGCACACACACACACACACGCACACACTAGTACAAATATTCCACACACACATTTAAAAAGGAAATATACTCGTAAGTATATAAACCACATTTCCCTCAATGTATAAGGAATAGTATATTCAAGATATTAAATCTTAGTAAATAGCTACCATGTTGAAGCATAAAATAACTGGATTCAATCATTTGTTTCTTCAACATTCATCCCCTCCAAAAAAATTTGTGTGTGTGTGTGTGTGTGTGTGTGTGTGTGTGTGTGGTGTAAGCACACATCTGTATGTGACTCCATGCACCTGTGAACCCATACAGAGGCCAGGGGAGGACATCTGGTGTCCTACTCCATCACCCTGTGCCTTATTCTTTGAGACAGAGGCTATTATTAAACCGGGAGCTAGGCTGACAGTCTTCAAGCCCCAGTGACTCTCCTATTTCTACCTGTCACAACTCTGGGGTTATAGACACATATGTACAGCTTTTCACTTGGGTTTTAGAGATTTGAACTCAGGTCCTTATGCTTGCATGTCATACTAATTTTACCTGTCAAATGGTATTTTGCAACCATTTAAAAGTGTGCAGTATATTTCATTTCTATTGTATCATTTAGTCTCAATTTTGAGTGCAGTTAGGATTAGAAAGAATGAGATATTAGAGAATAGATTTTTTTAAATTTATTATTATTATTATTATTATATTATTATTATTATTATTATTAAAAATTTCCTCCTCCTCCCCACCTCCTATTTCCCTTCCCTTCCCTCCGCTCCCCTCCCCCTCCCTTTCCAGTCCAAGGAGCAGTCAGGGTTCCCTGCCCTGTGGGAAGTCCAAGGTCCTCCCCCCTCCATCCAGGTCCAGGAAGGTGCACATCTAAACAGACTAGGCTTCCCCAAAGCCAGTACATGAGGTAGGATCAAAACCCAGTGCCATTGTTCTTGGCTTCTCAGTCAGCCCTCATTGTCCACTACATTCAGAGAGTCCAGTTTGATCCCATACTTTTTCAGTCCCATTTGAGCTGGCCTTGGTGAGCTTCCATTAGATCAGCCCCACCGTCTCAGTGGGTGGGCGCACTCCTCGGGGTCCTGACTTCCTTGCTCATGTTCTCCCTCCTTCAGCTCCTCATTTGGGCCTTGGGAGTTCAGTCCTGCCCTCCAATGTGGGTCTCTGTCTCTATCTCCATCCATCGCCAGATGAAGCTAATGTGGTGATATGCAAGATATTCATCAGTATGGCTATAGGAAAGGGCCATTTCAGGCTCCCTCTCCTCAGCTGCCCAAGGAACTAGCTGGGGACATCTCCATGGATACCTGGGAACCCCTCTAGAGTGAAGTCTCTTGCTAACCCTAAAATGGTTCCCTTAATTAAGATATCTTCTTCCCTGCACCCCTACCCACCCTTCCTCCATCCCAACCATCCCATTCCCCCAGGGTCTCCCCATCCTCCCCTCCTCACTTTTCTATCCACATCTCCCCATCACCCCTTACCGCCACCCCAACCCCACCCCCAAGATCCCAATTTTTGGAAACAACCTAGATGCCCTTCAATGGAAGAATGGATACAGAAAGTGTGGAATATATACACATTAGAATACTACTCAGCGGTGAAAAACAATGACATCTTGAACTTTGCATGCAAATGGATGGAAACAGAAAACACTATTCTGAGTGAGGTAACCCAGACCCAAAAGGATGAATTTGGTATGTACTCACCCATCAGGGGATTCTAGCCATAAATAAAGGTCAGGGAGCCCATAATTCCTAATCCCAGAAAAGCTAAATAAGAAGGTGAACCCAAAGAAAAACATATAGTTATCCTCCTGGATATTGGAAGTAGAGAATAGATTTTTATATATGTGTTGAGATTACTTAAGCTTCTAAAATGTAGTCAGATTTTCAGTAGTTCAGCATGTGCTTCAGTCATTTTGTGTAATGTGTGTACATACATGTGTCTCAGTAGTATGTTATCCTTAGACATACATTTTTAATGTAATAATGTTTGATTGGTAACTTTACAGTATACAGCACATTTTTATCATTAGTATCATTCTCTCTACTTATTACATTGAAAATATTTTCATATAATATGTCTGATCACAGTTTCCCTTCCTCCAACATCTACCAGAGCCTCTCTAACCTCCAACTCTCCACTTACCAACTCCATGCCCCCCCCACTCCCTTCCCCCCTCTATAAAACAAATGGGCAAATTTTAAAAAAAACAAATATTTTAAAAGAAAAAGCACAAGAAACACACAAACAAAACCCATGAAAACACAAAACAGGAAACCAGCGTATAAACAAGCAAAAGAGCAATAAAATAAAAAGCCCAAACACAGAAATATAAGACAGAAACCTAAAAAAATAAATGCCACCGAATTCATCTTATGTTGACCATGTACTGCTGGGCATGGGGCCTACTCATAAGTGTGGTTTATATGTGTAGTTAGGCTTCACTGGAGAACACTGAGTTTTCCTTTGCAAGTGGTTTCTGGGGCATACACTTCACTTCCTAGGCTACCTCTTTACAGTACTATGGATAATTCAAACTGTTTTTGCTTAGTACTGACGTGATATGATTTTTCAATCATGTGACTTTCAACATTTCTGTGCTACTTCACTTTAGATATGCGCACTTTAAACAATACTTTGTATAATATTTTTTTAACTAAGGCTTGGAGCTTTGTTTTCTAATTCTTATTCTATTTACTTCTTGAAACAGTGTCTTACACTATGGGTCAGGCTAGAATTAAATAATTAAGCAAACTTAAAGCCATCCTTTTGCCTCGGTTTTCTGAAGCTTCGGATTACAGTCACAGCAGGCTAGGTTACTGTTGTTGTTGTTGTTTTAATTAGACAAGTTAACAAAATTTGCAATTACGAAACTAACTGGGTTCATTTATTCCATCTCTGTGATTTTTGCCATTGGCCCCGTCTGTGTATTTCTTTGTGCTCTATTCCCATTCTTTTTTAGATGGTTTAAGATTCATTTCTACATTCCATCTCTTTGAGTGTTTGCTATCTGGACACTGATGGAGAAAAGGGCATTTATGAGATCACATATTGTTTGCCTTTTCTGTTCCTTCCGACTGAATTGTACCAGCAGTCGGGAGTTATGTCTGCTTGCACTGTGGCTCTCTCATTTACATCAGCTCTAGGAAATAGGGTAATGGCAATGATCTAGCATCAATTCATTTGCATGCATTCAGAGGGCTAAGTAGTCCCAGTCTAGCCCTTCATTTGAGGATATTGCACAATTGAGTCTGTCAACATCCTGTCACGAAGTATGGAAGGGCTTGTGAGATCCCACCCCTCCCCTCCCTGAGGATGGATACTCAATTATTGGTCGCTGGTAGGCGTAGAGACATTTTCTTCAGTGTTGAAGTCACAGGGAAACTGCCCGAGTTTCTACAAATAACCTCTCACCAACACGTCTATAAGCCACCCTAATGAAATGCTCACTGGATCACCAAGAAACCGAAACAAAATAAAGCAACAGGCATTAAAGTAGAATGTAGACTGGTTGAAAGGAAGAAGGGAGTCAACATATATTAGACAGTAGACAAAAGAGGGAAGTAAATGTAAAATCAAAATTCTTTAGATATGTGTATGGAAATAACAATGGATTTTTACATGATTTATATATGCTAATGAAATATTTGATCTAATTGTATAAGCTGGGCAAATGTTAGCTGTTTTCATGGGCTACAAAAGCACAGTGTTTATCCCAGCATGTAACCATTGGAAACATTAATGAAGAAGAGTTGCGGTCCATGCACGAAACAGTGAACGAGAGCAAGATCTATACTTCAAGGTTGTGCTGCTGTAGAAGGCTGTTCTGTGTGTGTTCAAACATGGGTATTTTCTTGGGTTCTTCTCCTAGTGTGGTGATAAAGTACTACTACGGATGTAACTTGAGTGAGTGTCGTGACATTTCAAATGTATTTTAATAAATAAAGACTGCCCGAAGATCTGAGAGTAAAACAGTTCCGCTGCTCAGCCTTACGGATCAAATTATGGTAACGCACACTTTTAATTCCAGTAGCCACAATGACACACAACTTTAATCCCAGTAGCCACCCTAGTTGCCATAGAAATCAGGTGGTGCATGCCTTTAATCCCAGTGGTGTATGTCTTTAATCCCAGCCCTAAAGAGGAATATAAAACGGGGGGGGGGGGGGGGAAGGGCTCTCAGACACAGCCTTATTCTGAGATTCCTGGACGTAGGATCACGATTTTGGACTGAGGTCGAGGTAAGAGCCAGTGGCTGGCTGTTTTACTTTTCAGATCTTCAGGTTGAACCCCATTTTCTGATCCTGAGGTTTTATTCATCATGGTTCATTTAATCATACATCAAGGGAGGAAAGGTTTATTCTGGCTCACGGTTCAAAGGTATAAATTTATCATGGTGAAGTCAAGGAAGGCAGCAGGAACTTCCAGCAGCTAGACATATCAAATCCACATACACTAATCAGAGAGAGATAAATGCTTCCTGATGCTCATATTGCTCTCTCCACTTTATACAGTTCAGGATCCACTGCCCAGTGAATGGTGCTGCCCACAATTGAGATTGTTCAATCCACATTAATGAACCAAATCAAGATAATCCTCCACAGATAAATTCTTTCCCAGATATTTATATGTTGTGGAATATTAGTTTAATGTGTGTTACATTCATTTATGCCATGGAATAATTTGTTCAATAATGCAAAGATGTGTTGCATTCTTTTATGTTGTACTTGTTTAACTCTGTAAAGCCTGTCTAAAGCACCTGATTGGTCTGATAAAGACATGAATGGCCAATAGCTATGGCAGGAGAGAGGGATAGGTGAAGCTAACAGGCAGAGAGACTTAATAGGAGAGAGAGAAAAGGGGGGAAAGAAAAGGAGGAGAGGGGGACACCAAAGGGCCAGCCAAACAGCCAGACACAGAGTAAGAAGGTTAAAAAGCCCAGAGGCAAAATGTAGTTAAAGAGGATAATGTAAGTTAAGAAAAGCTGGCTAGAAACAACCAAGCTAAGGTCAGGTATTCATAAGTAAAAATAAGTCTCCGTGTATTTATTTGGAAGATGGGTGGTGAGCCTCCAAAGAGGTTAAAAAAAAACTACATTTGTAACTCTCATAAAGTTGACAATTACCTTCACAGGGATTACGAGGGTGGGGTAAAAAAAAAAAGGATTCAAGAAGGATGTAGAAACTGAGGCCACCGAGGAGCACATGAACCCAATTTCATCCGTCTTATAAAGCAACAATCTATCTATCTGCTTAATATCTCTTGCTCCACAGTACTGCTCAGGTTTTGACAGCAGTGTGAATCACCTAAGATTCTAGTTAAAGAGAAAGTTCTAGCTCGCTGGATCTGAGAGAGACTTGAGAGCTGGTGTTCCTATCAAGGGATGGTTTCTGCTATTACTGCTGGTGAACAGGTAACATTCTGAGCACTGGGATGATACACCTCTAGTTAATTCTCTGTGAAAGGAGCTGTGTTGCATTGACTCTTAACTTCCTAAATCCTAGCATTCTGCCTGGCACAGAGTAGCCTCGGTCTATGCTAAATAAATGTTAAAGATAAAGGGAGTGCTAGATGAAGGGTTTGTTTGCTATTTTTCATTATTTATTTACATATATATGAGTGTGAGCATGTGTGGGCACGTGTCTGTGTTTTTGGATATTTGTGCATTTGTGTGTGCCTGTGTGTGATGGCCAGAGGGCACCATCAGGTGTTGCTCCTTGATTTTTGAGACAATGTTCCTCGCTGATTAGGCAAGGCTAGTTGGCCAGCAAATCCCAGGGATCTTCCTACCTCCACCTACCCAGTGCTGACATTCCAAGTGCCGGCTGCCATGCCAGGCTTCTTACATGAGTGCACGAACTGAAGGTGGGGCCTGCTGCTCGTGTATGGTAAGCGTTTTACCCATGAAGCTATCTCTCCAGACTCTGAAGGACCTATTTAGAAGGACAACAGGAAATGGCTAAATCACTATCTAGAAGAAGGACAAAGTGTGTTAGTCTGGCAGGTGCAGAGAACTGGGTCATTGAGAAGTATGTTCTAGGAAAACCAAGTCTTGAACTTACTATTGGAAGTCATGAAATAAATACAGGACTAATACAGACTTCGGGTAGAAGGTCAGAGTGTTGACAATGAATTTCAAAGGTGACTTTTTAAAAAAAAATTAAAACATAAAACTTAAGGGCATTTTCTGAAAATAACTGAACTGATTACCATCAGATACTAATATTCTCAATTACAGATTTTCTGCAAGACATGTACTTATTCAGTTAACGCTTGCTTTTTGGTAGAGCCTAGTCATTACCTCCAGGGTTGATTTAAATGTTCTATAGCTGAAATCTTTTTCACTTGTAGAGCCTCTCTCCTACGTTATGTCAAAAAAAAATTAAAACAACCCCCATCCCTTGGGAAGCATAATTCATTACTGAACAGCACGAGGCCAAGAATTTTTAATTATAGTTTATGATATTTGGTTACAAGTAACTTTTGATTTATGAATTGGTTATAATTTCTCAGCAGCCACCATGCATGCACACCCTCATTAACAGGATGAGAAAATACAACTTACAGATGGTTTTTAAAAATGTAATGAAATGTTTACAGATATGAAACATACTAATTACGGAAGCTGACAAAGTTGGGAATTTAATTAAACATTTATTGATTTCTGTTTTACAGACCTCACTTTGTATTTCTAGATCCATACATTTCATTTTAAATCCTCAATTATTTTTATGTTCCCCCAAAGCCCCAAAAGTCTTGATCATACATTCCCAGGCTTAATGAATTAATTGACCATACAGCACCTCCTTCCCCTCCTAATCCTGCTTTAGAAATTAACCAATCACTTTTTTTAATCTTAGCAACATTCAGCAAGGAGGATGTCTATATTGTACAAAAATAAATCAACCAACCCAGTAATTTTCTAATGAGAACTGCTATTTTGAGTTTATTGCATCAAGCATGAAGATATTTCTCCTTTCTGAAGTTGATACCCCACTTTATCTAAAAAATAGCATTGCAGCTGGATGGTTACTTAAGTTCAGACACTGACAGGAGTTTTTGGTGCTTTGTTTTTTTCTTTTAGGTTCTTTTGCAACAAAGGATTACTATGCTCACCAGACTAGTCTCAAACTTGTGGACTCAAATCTCCAAGTAATTTGGAATATAGGCACACATGCCTACAACTGTTTTGATTTTCTTTTGGCAGGGTCTCACTGTGTAGCCCTAGAGTCTTGGCTGGCCTTGAACTCACAGAGATCTAACTGTCTCTGCTGAGTGCTTGGATTAAAGGTGTGCACCACCATACTCAGCTTAGACTGTATTATGTTGCCACAGCAAAATACTTAAGACCTGGTGAATTTAATAGAATATAATTCATTTTCTCTAAATATTCTAGAACCTGATCTATTCAAGAGGATGATGCTGGCACCTGCTTGGCATCTGGTCCGGACCCATGTGCGCACGTCGTAACACAACAGAGGGCATCCCATGATAGATAAGACAGGACAGTCATGCCAGAAGGAACCCACTTTAGTAACAAAGCTGGTGCAGCAGCCACCTATGCAGGAGAGAGGAGCCCTCATATCCCAGCCCTCCCCACCTCTGTGTACAGAGGCTAAATTTCCAGAACCAAAAATTTAGAAGGCACATCTAACCTAGAGCAAAATGCAAATACATTCTCAAATAACTGAAACCTGAGTTTATTTTTGAACTCTAATTTGACTCTGTAGCATATGAATTTTGTTTCTCCCATTTCCACAGAGTGTGTTAAACTTTCTTACAAGGAAATATGTTTATCTGTTTCCTTTCAAGAATTACTTGTACAGTAATTATATTAGACATCTCATTTATTTGCTATTACTTAAATTTATTATGAAAGATGCATGGATTCTTAAAATAGGAACTAGGGTAATTTTACTAAAATAATTCCTCCTTATAATGCCTATTTCAAAAGTCTATTTTCAGCAGAGCTTTTGAAATTAATTTTGTTCTGTGTTTACTGTGTATGACTGGTTTTCTATTTATAACCAGGGGATTAGCATTCCCATGTTCCCTTTGACCTATCATACTTGACATCTCGTTCCTTCACTGAGGTATAATTTGAATGTAAATTCACGCACTTAATTTATGGAGCTGAACTACTTAAGTCAAGTGGTATGATCTGTGTTTACTATGAATATCAACTTTTTATTGAGAATTTAAAAGCTGACTATTAATTGCAAATTATATTTTGTGTAGGGATTGATTAATACTTTGATTTATGTCTTGTGTGTTATAAAATTTCTAGTGTGACACAGAAACCATGAAAAGCAACAGATCCATTTGAGGTAGAAAGTAAATCCTCAAAGGGTTAGTACATATTTGAGTATATGTGAAAGGTGTAAATGGAGTTGGGGATGTAGCTCAGAGGATAGACTGCGTGTCTGACATACATGAAGGTGTGGTCTCAATCCCCAGTACCACATAAACTAAATATGATGGCACCATCCTATATTGCCAGCACTCTGGAGGTAGAGGCAGGAGGCTCAGAAATTCTTTAGAAATTAAAAATCATCCTAGGTCATATGCTGAGTTTATTCCCAGCCTGGGATACATAATGGGGGGGAAGGGAAAAGAAAGAGGGGGAGAAGAAAGAAGGAAGGGTGGAAAGAAGGAAAGGCTGGAGGGGGACGGAAGGAGTCAGTACCCTAGACAGAGCAGACCCTGCTGTTGTCTATTCTGTATCCCTTCTCCACATTGGCCATTAGACACTATGATGATAAGGCAAAGTCCAATGTTTTCAGGGGTTCTGAATATACTCTCACTGTCCTAATTTTTGAAAGGTTGGCATGGGCCATATCCCCTGAATATGGAC
Organism: Arvicola amphibius; assembly: GCF_903992535.2. Taxonomy (NCBI): domain Eukaryota; kingdom Metazoa; phylum Chordata; class Mammalia; order Rodentia; family Cricetidae; genus Arvicola; species Arvicola amphibius. Next base: position 13,948,908 of record NC_052065.1, on the reverse strand, counting down.
ATGAGGTCTAAAACTATAGCTGCCATTTGCCCATTTACTGACAAACAAGAGATTTGCAGCCAAATTGGTTTTACCAACACAGACTACAAAACACTTGTTTGCGGTCAGCTACCAGCGCTCTTGATGTGTGAGAAGAAATTGCCATAAGACTCTCTTAGATGGTGCTCTGTTTCACAAAGGACTTCTATATTTGAATTTTCAGAGATTTTCCTATTCCAATCATGGTCTGTGAGTCAACAGCCTCAACAACACCAAGGAGATTGCTGGGAATGCAAAGCCTCAAGGCTGCTTTGGATTCTCCGAATCCAATCCCACATTTTAGCAAGATCCCCAAGTAATTTTTATGCAAATTAAAGTTTCTAAATCACAGTTCTCTGGAAACATGCAGAATAAAATATTCTATGTAGACATATAGAATAAGAGTAATTTTCTTGAATGTAGTATCTTTAGTTGCAAAACCTTTCATATTAGCTGCAGTGTATATAATTTTGTTTAAGATTCAGATATGGGTAAGCCTATCCTTTGTTATCCACCCGTGCGATATAATCAAGGAAATAAGACTTAAAAAAATAATGTGACCCCAGAGACATTTAGGCAAAGCTGATTTCTTAGCCTACTTCTTGCTAATTTCAAAGCATACTTTTCTTAAAAAAAAACTTTCTTTTTCTTTCTTTTGTGCATGTAAGTATGTGGATACATTCATGCATTTGTATGGAGATGGAAGAACTTGTAGCAGTTGATTTGAGTCTCTCCTTCCACCATGAGGGTCCAGGAATCAAACTCAGTCATTGGGGCTTTTAGCCACTGAGTCATCTGGTAGGCCTGGAAACCTCACTTCTTTCTTCTGTACTACAAGCTGTTCTCTGGTCATGAAGGATGAATGGAATGAACAGCCATGGGCTGTGCCTCTGGGCAAAATCGAGATTAGAGAGAGCAAAGGCCACTGCACTCCAACAGCATGTAATGGGAAAATAGGGAGAAAACTGGGATCTACATTTTGCATAGCAAATTACAGGCACATTCCTAATTTAGGTGCACACCAAAGCTGTTAAATATAAAGAAGAAATCAACAATATAAAGTCAGTGTGCTTCTGCAAACAGCTGGGATGTTCAGCTCCTGCGGCTCTTTTCTCAGGTGAAGTTTAGGAGCTTATCCACAGCACTCATTTCTGTTCACATGCACAGACACGTTTGACGATTTTGTTGGCTTAGCATCACACATCTGGCTAGGAACAAATCTGAATGACCTAGCACAATACCGATTCTATAACTTATGAAAACACAGACAGAACTGGACAAGAATACAAGAGGGGGAGGGGCTGTTTGTACTTTATTTAAGACAGTTATGTTCCACAAATGTGATCACGTGAGAACATCCAGGTCTGAATGTAGCAGACAATGAGCTACACCCATTGAGAACAGTGTGTGCTTCAGGGTCGGGTCTAACATGGGCTCTCCTGCTTTTTTTTTCCTTGAGAAGTCTAGTTCCTTCAGCGGCTTTATTATCAATGAAAGAAACAGAGGGCCAGCAAGACAGCTCAGTGAGCACCAAACCTGACCACCCGAGTTCAATATCCAGGACCCGCATGATGAGGGAAGATACCACAACCCTTAAGCTGGTCAAAGACTTCCACATGTGTGCTGTAGCATGGGGTTCCTCACCCCCATGTACCCAATAAATAAAAATGAAAGGAAGAGAAATAAAAACCTTTCTTTATGTTCTACACTACACTGGACTAATATGTCTTGAACTGCTTTCATATTTGTATTAAATTTTTCTTCTAGTTATTCATAAAATCTGTCAGAAGGTACTGTGAACTCTGAACCCTACCAACTAAACAACTTACATCCTTATCAAAATGTTTTCTTCAGTGTTCAGGGACATAGAAATACTACCTATGCAGATGTGATCAATAGCCAGTGTATACATGCTTCAAGTAATGACACCGTGACCCATAAATTTACACAATTAGAAAAAAATTGAGATAGGGTCTTGTATCCCAGGGTTCCCTGACCTCATTATGTAGCAAAGGATGACCTTAAATGACTGCTTGGATTGTAGGATTTTGTCACCATATTGGATTGCATGTGATGCTGGAGATCACATCCGGGGTTTTGTGTATTCTAGGCAGGATCCCAGCTGGTTAAACTACATCTCTAGACCCTACAACCGAAAATCGCTACCATTAGCGCGACCCCTAATTCATTTAGGAAAACAAACTTGAGGAACTGTATCCAGAAAAGGTCCAGTCAGAAAATGTTTAATAAGACATTTAATAAGAGGAGAAAAGAAGGCCAGGGACTGCTTCTTCTCGTTGTTGTATGAGTGTTTATTTAGCAAAAATAATTGTGTTTTCCAATGGCATTGCTTTGGTAGTGTTAGATCCTAGTTTTATTAAAGAGACAATACATTTCTAATATGGCCTTAGCCTTTGGCCACTCTCTTTCTTACTGCCTTGTTCCATTATTTTCACCATGGTTGTCATTATTCAAAATCATCTTGTTCAGCTTTTTGTGGCTTACTCCTTGTTGCAGTGTCAGATCCACCGTATATATCCTACATGGCCTGTTGATGTCTTTCCTTTTTGGCGAAACCACCAATATTCCCCTGGGCCATACATGCATGCTCTGTTCTTTACTGCACTCCCATGGTATATTGTTACCCATGGGCTACATACCAGGAATATTCAATATTCTTTCTACATTCTTTTTCTCCTCTTTCATATTATTTTTAAATCTGAATTTTATGTCATGTCTTATTATTTTGCTGTGTGTGTGTGTGTGTGTGTGTGTGTGTGTGTGTGTGGTCATTGTCATTGGGACTGTCCCACATAGGCTCATGTATCTGAGCACTTGATCCCCAGTTGGTGGCACTGTTTAGGAGGTTTAGGAGGTATGGCCTTGTTGGAGGATATATGCCACTGGGGTTCAACTTTGAGAGCTTAAAAGACTCTCACAATTTCCAGTGTGTTCTCTCTGCCTTATACTACTCGTTCAAAATCAGAGATATCAGCATCCCATTCCGGCTACCATGCTTGCCTCTTGCTGTTATGCTGTCCCCACCATCATGGACTTTAACTTACTGACAAATATAAACAAACATTTAGCCTTTTCCCATAAGTTGCCTTAGTGTGATGGCTGTTCTTCGTTGTTAATTTAACTACATCTAAAATTAACTAAAACCAAAAGGGAGGGCACACATGTAAGGGGTTTTTGCTTAATTAGAAGTGGGAAGATCCACTTCTAATCCAGGTCTTTGAGCCAAGAAAACTCACCTTTAATACAGATCTTTTGAACTTGGAAAACCCACATCTAATGGGGTCATGCCTTCTTGCAGAAGCCTATATATAAGGAGGAAAGAAGGTTTTACCCTTAGCCTGCTTGCTCTTGCCTTACTAGAAAGTTCATACCTTCAGCTGGCATTAGGGCCTACTTCTTTGGGATCCCAGTGAGACATCCACCCTTTTTGATTGAACTACTGGATTCCTGAACCTTCGATTCATAGGTAGCCATGTTGAATTAGCTGGACTAGAGCCTGTAAATTATTCTAATAAATCAACATGTATGTGATTTACATAAAGTTGATTTATTTATATATATACATATATATACACATACATATATATCATATGATAGAGAGACACACACACACACACAGAGAGAGAGAGAGAGAGAGAGAGAGAGAGAGAGAGAGAGAGATTATATAAACTCTGTTCCTCTAGAGCACCATGACTAATGTGGATTTTGGTACCAGAAGTGATTCTAGAGGAACAGAAATATAAAGATAACTCTTTCAAGTATCAAGGAGACACCAAACAAGACTGATGTCCCTCAGGGTCCACCAATAGTTCCCATTAGTCCAATATCCAGACTTAACACAAAGCAGGCTCCTAGAGAAAAGATACAAAGTGAAGTCCATAAGAAAGTGTGCAACACCACTAAAGAGCTTAATGAGTATGCTAATTCTTTCAAGCAGAAGTCTGGGGAATATGTGTAGGAATGAATTTTAAACATATGAAGGAATGTAAAACTGGATCAGACTGAGTTAATTGATATGAACCCGCTAGAATTTCTTCATTTACAAAGAATTCACCAATTGCCCCTATTATCTGTGTTTTTATAGTATATGTGATATGGAACAAATACTTCTTTCTCTATGAGCAAGTTAAATCAAACAACAACCGAAAAATGATCTGGGGTAATAACGGCCACTATCTTTGAAGGATAGTTATTATTTGTTCAGCATTTGACTTACACATACACAATTGGATGTCATTCATTTGTCATTCAATTTACATATATTGTTACTTTTCATTTGCTAAGCATTAAGTATATCTAAATCATGTATTCAGCATCTAATCTCTATACTTTCGGATATCATTTATTTGTTAGCATTTAATCTACATCATTGTTTTAAAGATTTATTTTATTTATTGTTTTTATTGAACTGTATATTTCCTCCATTCCCCTTCCTTTCTTCCCTCTCCTGTTCTACCCTCTCCCATGAGCCCCACTCTCCCAATTTACTGAGGAGATCTTCTCTTTTTCTATTTCCCATGTAGATTAGATCCATGTATGTCTCTCTTAGGGTCCTCTTTGTTGTCTAGGTTCTCTGGGACTGTGAGTTGTAGGCTGGTTTTTCTTTTCTTTATGTTTAAAAGTCACTTATGATTGAGTACATATTATATTTGGCTTTCTGGGTCTGGGTTACTTCACTCAAAATGATGTTTTCTACATCCATCTATTTGCCCAGAAATTTCAAGATGTCATTTTTTCCCACTGTGTAGTACTCCATTGTGTAAATGTACCACATCTTCATTATCCATTCTTCAGTAGAGGGGCATTTAGGTTGTTTCCAGGTTCTGGCTATGACAAATAGTGCTGCTATGAACATGTTGATCACATGTCCTTGTGTCATTAGATGTTGATAAAACCCTTGTCAAAATCCAACACCCCTTCATGATAAAAAGTCTTGCAGAGATCAGGGATACAAGGAATATATCTAAAAATAATAAAGGCAATATACAGCAAGCCAACAGCCAACATCAAACTAAATTGAGAGAAACTCAAAGTGATTCCACTAAAATCTGGAACAAGACAAGGCTGTTCACTCTTTCAATATCTATTCAATATAGTACTCAAAATTCTAGCTAGAGCAATAAGACAACAAAAGGAGATCAAATGGATACAAATTGGAAAGTAAGAAGTCAAACTTTCTCTATTTGCAGATTATATGAGAGTTTACCTAAGTTACCCGAAAAATTCTACCAGAAAACACCTACATCTGATAAACACCTTCAGTAAAGTGGCAGTACACAAGATTGACTCAAAAAAGTAGGCCTCCTAGATACATATGATAAATGGGATGAGAAAGAAATCAGAGAAACATTACCCTTCATAATAGCCACAAATGATATAAAATATCTTGGGTAACCCTAACTAAACAAGTGAAAGATCTGTATGACAAGAACTTTAAGTCTTTGAAGAAAGAAATTGAAGAATATATCAGAAAATGGAAAGATCTCCCATGTTCTTGAATAGGTAGGATCAACATAGTAAAAATGAAAATCTTACCAAAAGCAATCTACAGACTAAATGCAATCCCCCTCAAAATTCCTCCACAATTCTTCACAGACCTTGAAAGAACAATACTCAACTTCATATGGAACAAACAATAAACCCTGAACAGCCAAAATAATCCTGTACAATAAAAAAGCCATCAACATCCCTGACATCAAGCTCTACTATAAAGGTACAGTAATAAAAACAACTTGGTATTGACAAAAAAAAAAAAACAGACAGGTTGACCAATGGAATAGAATCGAAGACCCTGATATTAATCCACATACTTTTGAACACCTGATTTTTGGCAAAGAAGCTAAAATTATACAATGAAAAAAAAAGCATCTTCAACAAATGGTCCTGGCATAACTGGATGTCAACATGTAGAAGAATGTAAATAGATCCATATCTGTCACCATGCACAAAACCAGGTCCCAAAAGATCAAATATCTCAATATAAATCCAACCACACTGAACCTCGTAGAAGAGAAAGTGGGGAGTAGCCTTGAACACATCAGTACAGGAGACCACTTGCTGAATATAACCCAGTAGCACAGATGCTGAGAGAAACAACTAGTAAATGGGACCTCCTGAAACTGAGAAGCTTCTGTAAGGCTAAGGACACAGTCAATAAGACAAAATGGCAGCCTCCAGAATGGGAAAAGACCTTCACCAAGCTCACATCTGACAGAGGGTTGATCTCCAAAATATACAAAGAACTCAAGAAGCTAGACATCAAAATACCAAATAATACAATTTAAAAATGGGGTGCAGATCTAAACAGAGAACTCTCAACAGAAGAATCTCAAATAGACAAAAGTCACTTAAGGAATTTCTCAACATCCTTAGCCATCTGGGAAATGCAAATCAAAACAACTCTGAGATACTACCTATACCTGTCAGAATGGCTAAGATCAAAAACACTAATGACAGCTTATGCTGGAGAGGATTTGGAGTAAGGGGAACACTCCTCCACTCCTGGTGGGAGTGCAAACTTGTACAGTCACTTTGGAAATCAGTATGGCAGTTTCTCAGAAAATTGGAAATAAATCTATCTTAAGACCCAGTGATACCAGTCTTGGGCATATTCCCAAGGGTTCTCAATCATACCACAAGGACATTTGCTCAACTATACTCATAGCAGCATCATTTGTAATAGCCAGAACCTGGAAACAACCTAGATGCCCCTCAACTGAAGAATGAATAAAGAAAATGTGCTACATTTACACAATGTAGTACTACTCAGTGGTTAAAAACAATGACATCTTGAAATTTGCAGGCAAATGGATAGAACTAGGGAAAACCATTCTGAATAAAGTAACCCAGGCCCAGAAAGACAAACACAGTATGTACTCATTTATAAGTGAATATTAGACATAAAGCAAAGGATAACCATCCTACAGTCCATAACCCCAGAGAAGCCAGGAAACAAGGAGAGACATATATGGATCCCCCTGGTAAGGGGAGATAGACAAGATCTCATGAGTAAATTGGGGGTGTGAAAGGAGGGGGGATGTTGGAAAGGGAGTGCAGAGAGGAGAAGGGGATGGGGAAGAGAACATGAGGAATGGGGAAGGTCAAGTTGGGGGAAGGATAGAGAGGGCGAGCAAGGAAAGAGATATCTTGGTAGAGCCATTAATGGGGTAAGTGAGAAACCTGGCACTAGGGAAATTCTTAGGAATCTATAAGGATGATACCAGCTAAGAATCTAAGCAATAGTGGAGAGGGTGCCTCGACTGTCCTTCCCCTATAAACAGTTGGTGACTACCTTAATTGTCACCATAGAACTGTCATCCAGTAACTGATCCAGATGCAGAGATCCACAGCTAAGCACTGGGCTGAGCTCCTGCAGTCCAGTCATAGAGAGGGGGGAGCAATGATATGACCAAAGGGATGAAGACCATGATGAGGAAACCCATAAAACAGCTGACCTGAGCTAGTGGGAGCTCACTGACCCCAGACTGACAGCTGGGGAACCTGCATAGGCCCAAACTAGGCCCTCTGAATGTGGGGGACAGTTGTGTAGCTTGGGCAGTTTGTGGGGCCACTGGCCGTGGAGCCAGTATTTAACCCTAGTGCATGAACTGGCTTTTTAGAGCCCATTCCCTATGGAGGGATACCTTTCTCAGCCTAGATGCCAGAAGGAGGGCCTTTGTCCTGCCTCGGGTGATGTGACAGACTTTCTCAACTCCTCATGGGAAAGCCTCACACTCTCTGAAGACTGCATAGAAAGGGGGAGGGGAAGGGGAAGGAGGGGACAAAAAGGAAACTGAAATTGGTATGTAAAATAAAAAAGATGGGGGGCTGGAGAGATGGCTCAGAGCTTAAGAGCACTGGCTGCTCTTCCAGAGGTCCTGAGTTCAGTTCCCAGCAACCATATGGTGGCTCACAACCATCTGTAATGAGGATCTGGTGCCCTCTTCTGGCTTGCAGGTAAACATGGAGGCAGAATATTGTATACAAAATAAATAAATAAATAAATAAATAAATAAATAAATAAATGAAAAAAATAAAAAGATGGTTTTTAAAAAATAAAATGAATTTAAAAAAGAATGAGTCTCTGTGTATTTATTTGGGAACCGGGTGATGGTCCCCCAAAGCGGAAAAACAAATCAAAATACAAATACAGGAAGGCGCATTAGATATACCCTTCATTAATCCTAGAAGAAATAAAATGGTAACAGGGCACCAGCACATCTCCAGAGCTTTATTGTTGCTCCTTTGTGCCAGATCTTAGGGTTACAGATGATGCTACTTAGTAGGATGAGGTAAATGTAATGGGTTTAATTGGTCGCTGAGGTAGCAGGGCCAAGATGGCAGCACTGAGTTACTAAAGGCAAAATGATCATAGTTATTAGAGTGGGCAGCATAGATGAAGCAATGTTCATAATGGCCTGGCCTGTATTGGCCAGCACATGCGAAGTAAATTTTATGGTGGCTTAACTTATGTGGACCTTTGGCTAAGCAATTATAGTATTTCCAGGCATAAAAGTGGTAAGAAACGTACTGAAGTTTTGTTTGACCTCTATAAGCCGAAAAATTGTCAAACAAATGAAAGAAAGGCTACATTTAGTCATGACAAAAACAAATCTCAGTTCATGAATGAATTTCCATACCTTTAGCAAGTTTCCAAACCCAACCCCTTGAACAAAGGGACAACCAAGTTTCCCTGAGGAAGGACCTTGATAAAACACCTGAATGCTTTACTATTAGCCTTTCTCCAGTCCTTCCCCAAGAGAGACCGACAACTTTTTACAGGAGAAACTGTACACTGGGGGAAAAGAAATCTTCTCTTGGATACTGGCTCTGAGTTGACACTGATTGAGGAGATTCCAAGAAACCCTGCGGCCCTCCAGTTAAAGTAAGGATTTATGGAGACCAGTGATTAATGGAGTTTCAGCTAATATATGACTCACAGTGGATCCAGTGGGTCCCAGAACTTGTCCTGTGGTTATTTCTCCGGACCCAGATTGTAAAACTGGGATAGATATACTTAGAAGTTGGTAGAATTCTCACACTGGTTCCCTGACCTGTGAAGTGAGAGCTATTATGGTTGGAAAGGCTAAAATGAAGCCTTTAGCGTTGTCACAGCCAAAGAAAATAGTGAGCCCAAAACAGATCACATCCCCGGAGGAACTGCAGAAATTAGTGAGTGACTCCATACTTGGAAGATGCAGGGGTGGGGGTTTCTCATTTTAACTCTCCTGTCTGACCAGTGCAGATGCCAGATGGATCATGGAGAATGACAGGTGACTATCAGTCAGGTAGGGACTCCAATTGCGGCTGCTGTGCCAGATGCATTGTCCTTACTTGAGCAGAGTAACACATCTCCTCGTCCATGGTGTGCAGCTATCGATCAAACAGATGCCTTTTCCTCAGTAGCTGTCCATAAGGGCCATCAGAAGCAGTTTGCTTTCAGTTGGCAAAGCCAGCAGGATACCTTCACAGTTTGACTTTTAAAGGGGTGTATTAACTCTCCGGGCCTGTGCCATAACTTAGAAGGATCTGAATCCTCTGTCCCTTCCCACAAAATATCACATTGGTGCACCATATTGATGACATCATTCTGATTGGATCAAGTGAGCAGGAGGGAACAATAACTTTGAATTCATTAGTAACACATATATGCCTGTCAGTGGATGGGAAATAAATCCAACCACAATTCAAGGGCCTCAGTGAAATTCTTAGGAGCCCAGTGGTGTGGGGCATAGAGAGATATTCTTTCTAAGGTGAGGATAAATTATCTTACCTGGTCACTCCTACCACCAAGAAAGAAGCACACTGTTTAATGGGCTTTTAGATTTTAGAGACAGCACATTCCTCGCTTGGGTGTGTTATTCTAGCCCATAGACCAAGTGACTTGGAAAGCTCCTAGCTTTGTGTGGGGCCTGGGACAGAAGAAGACTTTTCAACAGTCCAGATGGCTGTGCAGCCTGCTACATCACTTGGAAAATATGATGGATCTATAGTACTTGAGGTGTCAGTGGCAATAGGGATGCTGCTTGGAGCCCTTGGCAGGACCCTATTGGTGAATCACAGAAGACACCTTTGGGATTTTGGAAGAAGACTCTACCATCATCTGCAGACCACTATTCTCCCTTTGAAAGACATTTCTTAACTTGCTATTGATCCGTAATGGAAACTGAGCATTTGACAATGGGCCATCAAGTTGCCATGTGACTTAAGCTGCCCTGTTTTGGGTTCTCTGGCAGAAAGAGCAGGGGCAGAGCTGTAACCACTGGACTCTCCCTGGAGCTGAGCAGAATGGTGAGTGTCGAATGACCCAGACACCCTCCTTCCCTTGGCCACTGGAGAGAAACACACCTACTGAATCGGCAATCTGTCAAAGCAGGATCTCATTTAATGGCATCAAGCAGGGACTTACATAGGGTTGTGAAGGGGGTGGAGAAGCTTGGGATGGGTTGAGGCGGAGTAAGAAACAAGGGCCAGCAATATAATATAATATAATATAATATAATATAATATAATATAATATGGACCACACTAGAGGTGGCTGAGCAGAGGCAGTTCTAGGTCAGGTAGCCAGAGACAGGTCTCCAAACTCTAGCTAGGCTCAGGAAGTTACACTAGGCCACATGCTAACTTAAGTTAGGCTCAGGAAATTACACTGGGCCTCATGATCCGGTTTCATGAGGCCCAACAGCCCTGAACTGGGTGTTTGTTACCTGACCCACCAAGTCATAAAGTAGGATTGAACAGCAGCAATCTATTATCAAATGGAAGTGGTATACACATGATCAGGCCCAAGCAGGTCTTGAAGGCATAAGCAAGTTACATGAAGAAATTGCCCAAATGCCTATGGGTTTCTACTCCCATTACAATGATATCTGCTGCCAACTGTACACTTACAGCCTCTTCGGGTGTGCTCTATGATTGGTTGACTGAGAAAGAGAAGACTACAGTCTAGTTTTACTGATGGTTCTGAACTTTAGGAAGGCATGACCCAGAAGCAGACAGCTGCTGCATTATAACTCTCTTCTGGGGCTAGCCTGAAAGACACCAAAGAAAGGAAATCTTCACAGTAGGTAGAACTTCAGAGAGTACTCATGGTCATACATTTTGTTTGGAAAGAAAAGTGGCCATATATGTGATTGTTCACTGATTCATGGGCTACAGCCAATCGATTGGCTGGATGATCAGAAACTTGGAAAGAGTATGATTGGAAAATTGGTGAGAAAGACATCTGGGGAAGAAGTATGTGGATAGATCTCTCCAAATGCATGAAAAGTATAAAAATACTGTGTCCCATTTAAATATTCATCAAATGTGACTTCAGCTGAGGAGGAGTTCAATAATCAAGTAGATAAGAAGACCCATTCTGTGGACAGTCAGCCTCATTCCCAACAGTTCCTGCCATTGTCCAATAGGCCTATGAAAAAAGTAAACATAATGGCAGAGATAGGGGTTATGCAGGGGCTCATACATGAACTTCCACTCACCATGACTGGTCTGGTTACAGCTGCTATTGAATGCCATATCTGCTAACACTGAGCCCCAGATGTGACACCATTCCCCAGGGTGACCAGACAACTTGGTAGCAGGTTGATTACATTGGACTACTTCTTCCATGGAAAGGACAATGTTTTGCTATTATTGGAGTAGATAGTTATTCTGGATATGGATTCACCTTTCCTGCACAGAATGCTTCTGCCAAAACCACCATCCATGAACTTACAGGATGCCTGACTCACTGACATGGTATTCCACCTAGTATTGCTTCTGACCAAGGAACTCACTTCATAGTCAAAGTAGTACCACAGTGGTCCCAGGATGATGGAATCCACTAGTATTAATATGTTTCCCACCATCCTGAAGCCACTGGCCTGATAAAAAGCTGGCCTTTTGGAGACACAGTTTCAGTGTCAATTAGGTGGCAGCAGCCTAGAGGGTTGGGACAGGGTTCTGCAGAAGGTGGTATATGCCTTGAAACAGCGTCCAATATATGGTATGGTTTCTCCCATAGCCAAGATCCATGGGTTTAGGAATCAGAGGGTGGAAAAGAGAGTAAAGGAACTCTATTCGCTATCACCTCCAGTGATGCACTAGAAATTTTTTGCTTTCTGTACCCACCACCTTAATGTCTGCTGGCCTAGACATTTTGGTTCCAGGGAAAAGAGCATTCTTGCCAGGAACCACTACAATCATTCCATTGAATTGGAAGTTCAGACTTCCCCAGGCCACTTTGAGCTTCTGATATACTTAAGCAAACAGGCTAAGAAAAGAATAACAATGTTAGAAGGGGGTGATTGATCCAAATTATCATAGGGAAACTGGATTGTTTCACCACAATGCAGGTAAGAATGTTCATGGCTGGAGTGCAGGGGATCCTTTAGGGCATCTCTTAGTGCTGCCATATCTTGTCATTAAAGTCAATGGAAAACTATAACAACCTAATCCAGGCAAGATGATATAGGGTAGAGACCCGTCAGGAATGATGGCGTGGATCATTCCTCCAGGAAAGGAACCAAGAGCTGCTGAGGTGCTTGCTGAGGGTGGAAGAAACGCAGAATGAGTAGTAGAGGAAAGTAGTTATCAATGCCATCTAAGGTCAAGTGACCAGTTGCAGAAGCAAGGGTTAGAATTGACATCAGTCCTTCTTTGTATTTTGTGAAGAATGCATTTGTACAGATATTTGTGCTTTCTTTACTCAATTTTCTTTATCACGTGATGTGACATCAATTACGAGATTAACAGAGGTTATCATATTTAAGTTTGGTATACTAAGATGATGGAGGATTCTCATTGGCTAATAAACAAACTGCCTTGGCATTTTGATAGGGCAAGATTTAGACAGGTGGAGTAGACAGAACAGGAAGAGGGAAGTGAGATAGATGGCACAGTCAGATGCCACGCCTCTCCCAAGTTAATAAATCGCCATGCCTCTGGTCTCTGAGGCAGACTGCCATGCCTCTCCTCAGAGAGAGAAGCCAGACGCTATGAAGCTCCAGCCCAAGATGGACGTATGCTAGAAACTAAACGGTAAGGCACCACTTCATGGTGCTACACAGATTATTAGATATGGGTTAATCAAGATGTGAGTAAGAGGCTGAAAATAATGGGCCAGGCAGTGTTTAAAAGAATACAATTTGTGTGTTGTTATTTCGCGTGTTAAGCTAGCCAGGAGGCAGAAAGCTGGGCGGCGGGAACGCAGCCCGCAGCTCCACACTACACTAAGAGAATGTCCCTCAAGGGACTTTGCCACCTATTCTAAATTTATAATGTATTTATGGTTGTATAAAGGATAGTTATATTATGTTAGGCCTAGTCATGTCCTGGCTAAATATATTATGGTTTGTGATTGCACATTGGACAGTTATATCATGTTTGAGCATTATTATGACCTGTTCATTATTTTCATTTGGAAATTAATCATGACATAAGGAGATATGATTTGTGTCAAGTTGACAAGGGGTGGATTTGTGATGGCTCTTCTTGGTTGTCAACTACATCTGGAATTACCTAAAACCAAAAAATGAAGAGCACACCAATGAGGAATTTTTATTCAATTCAAATTGGGAAGATCTACCTCTAATCTGGATCTTTGATATAGGGAAAACACACTTTAATCGAGATCTTTTGAGCTGAAAACCCCACCTCTAATCTGGGTTATGCCTTCTGCTGGAAGCCTGTATAAGGACATGAAAGAAGGGAGCTTTTTTTTCCTGCCTGCTCTCTCCACATTGGCAAGTTCATTCATCCATCGGCATTACAGCTTACTTCTCCATAATTCTATCATACACTGAAGACCAACTGAGACATCTAGCCTCATGGACTGAACAGTTGCTGGATTCTTGTACCTTCTATTCATAGGCAGCCAAGGTTGGTTTAGCTGGACCACAGCCTGTAACTCATTACAATAAATCTCCTTTTTTTTTGCCGGGCGGTGGTGGCGCACGCCTTTAATCCCAGCACTCAGGAGGCAGAGGCAGGCGGATCTCTGTGAGTTCGAGGCCAGCCTGGTCTACAAGAGCTAGTTCCAGGACAGGCTCTAAAAAAGCTGCAGAGAAACCCTGTCTCGAAAAACCAAAAAAAAAAAAAAAAAGAAAAAAAAGAAATCTCCTTTTTATATATAGAGAGATTTATTCTGTAAGTTTTGCTACTCTAGAGAACCCTGATTAATACAACCAATCATGGTGTTTTATCACAGTAATGGAAAAGTAACATATATACATATATTTTATGTTAGCATATATATTAAACATAGCATACTTCTGAAAGTTAAATGTGATTTTTCACATCATAGACCTTACAAAGATACTGATTGATTAACAGATTAATTAGCTAACTAAGATTAGAAAGTACAATACTAAGGAACTGAGGAGGAAGTTCCCTCTGATGTTAACAATGTTAAAAGAGCAAGTGTATGAAACACTGTTTGCCCATCGTAACAGTCATTCCCATCCTGATCAGAGATGCTATGAAGACCAGCAACAGACCCTTGGCAGCTCCAACCTGTTGACAGTCCCTCAGAGGAGGAAGGGATGAGGAGGGTCATGAGATTATAGCCCCTCCCTCCTGTGTCAGTTTTACCGCCTGGATTTAATTCTGGCCCAGCAACAGGTAGTCTCCAGAGTTACTAAAGAGAGTGGACAGTTTGTGGAAGGTTAAATAAAGGGGAGACTCTATTTACTAATCACATTCTTTTTTTTTTTTTTTTTGGGTTTTTCGAGACAGGGTTTCTCTGTAGCTTTGGAGCCTGTCCTGGAACTAGCTCTTGTAGACCAGGCTGGTCTCGAACTCACAGAGATCCGCCTGCCTCTGCCTCCCGAGTGCTGGGATTAAAGGCGTGTGCCACCACCGCCCGGCTACTAATCACATTCTTATAAGTAACCTCTAATCCTGGGGTTCTCATGACCCTTTCACAGAGAGCAAATATTAGATTATGTTACAATTCAAAAATAATTTTATGGTTAGGGGGTCACCACAACATGAGGAGCTGTACTAAAGGGTCACAGCATTAGGAAGGTTGAGAACCACTGTTCTAATCCCCTATTCCATAAATAAGTCTAAGAAACTTATCAGTTCACTATTAGACTAGGATGCAATCGTTGCTCTGACCTACTGTGGGTGCTCTATCTGCTGTGAGTAGATGCTTTCCCTATCTGCCCAGGAACAATATCGAATACTATGACTCAGCTGTCCCACCATAATTAACAATTAAAACCCAACAGAAAGTGCAATGGTCATCCTCATCTACAGGGAAGAAATTTCGTTCACAGGAAACAAGAAGGAATTGTGTGGTAAATGGTGATATTCTGGTGTTTTAGGGAAAAGGGAGAAACCTATTTTCAAAGAACATACAGAAAAACACTTCTCAAAAGACAACTCCCAGGTCACAAGTGAAATAGTAGCATTAGCAATTCCATGTAAAAGGTACACCTGGGGGGAGGAGAGGGGGAAGAAAAGGCTCAGTTGTGAAGGGAGTTTGCTGCGCTTTCAGAGAACTGGAGTTTGGGGCCCAGCACCCACACCAGGTGGATCACAAATCACCTGTAACTGCAGCTCCAGGTGATCTGATTCCTCCAGGGGGATCCGTTGCCTTCTTCTGGCTTCCATAGTCACTCACTTGTACACGCACGCTCACACACATACAGAAAAATAGACCACACCTGATTTTTAAGTGAGATTAGTTTAGAGACTAGGAGCTAGTGCATAAAAGGCATACAGGCCTTCTTTGCACCTTGACTCTCCTGTGTGTGTTACATGGGAAGTGAGCCACATTCAGCTGGATGTAATAGGTTCACCCGTGATCCGTGATTCTCTCCCCAACTGACTCCTCGGAAAATGCAGGTAATTACAGATTCTACTCCTCAACCCCAATTTTAGCTTGGGAAAAAAAAAAATGATGGTCGCCTAACAAATATTTTAACTAGTTATTTGATGCGGGAGATTTGAAATAACCAAAAATAGTCCTTTTAGAATAAATCAGTTTTAATAAAAGGAGAAAGAGGGACACTTACAAAGCCAAGGCTCCGGCGAAGCAGAGAGTGACAAGGGAAAAAAACAGGGCGTCTCTCTGCCACCCGGTTCTTTTTAAAGGTACCCTTCTCCCCTGGGGCAGCCACGCCCCTGAACGCAGGGATTGGGCCAGCTGCCCCAACAGTTATTCTTCCTGGCAAATCATTCAATGTAAGTTGTTCTTCATATTTTGTCCTTTCTTGCATAATGGAATATAATTTCTCAGTGTGCAGACGGGATAAAGGCAGTGATTTCTAACAGATGTGTAGAAAAGAGCAATCTGCTTACATACAACTTCTTGGCTCGCTTTTCAAAGGTAATGTTTGCACCACAACCTTGCTGGAGCCTATGGGTGCAAACAAAACTGCTCCCTTCCTTTCAAATCTAGGACAAATTTCTTTGAAGAGGATCCCGGCTCTTGTTTGCCAATCAATGGTGAAAGTAAAAAATTAACTCCTTTTCTATCTTTTGATCTTTATTCTGATGCCTAAATTACCAGGTTGCTCTGGCCTATGAAAACATATTGTCCTTGTTTCAAAAACATTCACACAAATTCTGTCTAGCAGTCAATAAAACTTTAAAAAGTAAATTTGCTATGTCAAAAATAGATTTTTACCTATTTTACTATTAAATGTACAATTGCAAAACCAGATCAACAACATAGTTTAACTTTTAATAAACTTTAATAAGAAATAAAATTTTATTTAAAGTATTAAGAAGCTAATTCCCTGTACACATATTTTTAACTGTTACATAGCTTGATGCAAGCTAAGTTTTCTATGTATTTCTATAACTATTCAAGATCCTATAAAAGTGTCTTTGCTTCACTCATTCTGCAAGTGAAAATACTTCAACCTGCATAAATATGAGAGTTGTGTGGTCTTTATTAATATTTAGAAATCTATTTAGCTGCATTGTCATATTTAAAAATCAGATGCAGAAGATGATATTGAAAGGCCAGTTCAAAAGCAATGCCTACCCATCCCCTAGATTCCAATGTGAAAAGTTGTTAATCTTAATTTAATGTGTATCATTAAATGTAAACTGTGGGGCACTTAAAAGTATACAGAGAATACTATCTTTTTCTGGGAAAAGATGGAAAGCAACCGGTTTGCATCTTTTTTATTATAATGTCTTTTTATTCTTGAGAGCTTCATATATACATACAATGAGATATGATCACATTCATCCACATTCTCCCAACAAGTCCCATGCCCAACTCCATGTCTCTTGTACACAATTCACTAGGTCCCTGGTGCCTGCATGTGCATGGTTGTGGTGTTAGCCACCAGAACATGGGGAAGCTAGCAGTGGGAACAACCTCAAAAGGGAATGGCCGCCCCCCCCCCCCCAGCCAATAGTTACTGGTGAAGAGGTACACAATACGTTATAGGTCAAAGTGTTAGAATAAAAGATTGGGTGCTCTGCCCTTTATGAGATAATCTTTATTAACACTCTCCATCGTCACCAACTCTCAGGGAACATCCTGGAGGAGGAGACAAAACAATGTAAAGGCCGGAGGAGGAGGGGAGTGCTGTGAGATGCTCTCATCGGTACACAGCATGGCTACTGCAATCATGCACTCACTGTCTGCATATTTGAACTGGAGAGTTACGGACATTTACGTTTAGAGTATTGCCGAGAAGTATGTGCTTATTCTTGTTAGTTTGTCAATGAATCGCGTCTAAGTCTTCAGTTGAATTTTGTATTTCCTTCATCTCTTCATTTGAATCCTCGCCGGTATCATTTTTAAAACTAGACTTCTCAATTGTTTGCTATTTTACCCATCTCCATACCGACAGTTTCACTTTTTAAACATTTGTTAACTTTTAGAAGAGTCATATTGCCTTGAATGTTTGCACATCTCGTGTTTCTGCAGCTATTTGATCTAGACATCTATTTGAATGAATATCACTTTCCGCTTTCTGTGCGAGTCTTCCTAGTCTCAGTCTGCACTTTCACTCAAAGGACAGAAAACAGGCCGGGCGGTGGTGGCGCACGCCTTTAATCCCAGCACTCGGGAGGCAGAGGCAGGCGGATCTCTGTGAGTTCAAGGCCAGCCTGGTCTACAAGAGCTAGTTCCAGGACAGGCTCTAAAAAAGCTGCAGAGAAACCCTGTCTCGAAAAACCAAAAAAAAAAAAAAAAGGACAGAAAACAGATTGCAGCAATTGCAACACTTAAAAACAAATCGGGTATCGGGTATTTAAGTGCAATATGAAACTTGCTAGAAAGAATAACTCTATCCCTCTATCCCCATATTGGTAAAAAAGAAAGACACTAGAATACTGGCTGGTAGCATAAACTGGGAGTTTCAAACTTAGTGAAGGTTGACTCTCCACTGTCCAGGGAAGCTAAGCAGTGTCTTGTTCGGCCATCATCAGAGAATCTTCCTGTTGCACTAGATGAGAGCAAATGCTGAGACCTACAGCCCAACCATGTGCAGAGTGCGAGACCTTGGAACATCCAGTCCTAGATGGGATGTCTCCATCAAATCCCTCCACTCAGGCCTCAGGAAACTCTGTGGAAGAAGAAGCAAAAAGATTGTAAAAGTCAAGGGGGGTAAAAGATATCAAGGATACAATGCCTTCAAGATGCCACAGAACTGATGCTCATATGAACTCTCAGAGATGGGAGCAGCAGGTCTAACCCAGATGGGGACCTAGATCCACGGTGGGGAGTTGGGGAGGTAGACACATGCTCCATGCCTAACCAAGAAACTATCTCTAATTTTCAAGTGCTCCCAAAGGAAAATTTAGTTCTCTCCAACGGAGCCTCACTGGGGAAACAAACCACACTTAAGGGCAGGCCCCATGCCCAGAAATAAATGACCAACTCTAAACAAACTCAATGGTATTTTTGAAGTTTTTTTTTTTTTGTCTCATAATTCTTTGTCTGGGCATTTTTTTAACCTTACTGCTCTTTTTGTTTATATTTTATGCTTTCTGTTTTCTCTGTGTGTGCATGGGTCTCTATGTGTATCTGTGTCCCGTGCTTTTTTGTTTTCTGTTTGTTTTGTTCTATTTTGGTTGGGGTTTTGTTATGTTTTGTTTTTTTGCCTGTTCTTTTTTTTTCTAAAGAGGGAGAGAAAGAAGACATAGAGTTGGATGGATGGGAAGGCGGGGAGGATTTGAGAGGAAATGGGGGAAACTGTGCTCAGAATGTAATGTATGAAAAAAACCTTTTTTCAATCTTAAAAAACTGGTGAAGGTTAAAGTGTGAAAAACTAAAAGAAAGAGTGAGAAAGGGGGAAACATAAATAGAAACCTAGGAAAGAGAGGCAAATATATGGGAGGAAGGTTTGAGAAATGATAATGAAGGAAAACAGAACAATTCAAAAAAAAAGCCATGAAGCATCATTCCTTGCTGAGGACGGGAATACTTTGTTTCCCCACCCCCACCTCCAGGCTTGTCCTTTGCAGTTTATTTGGAAAGAGAGGGGAGAGTACAGAGGTCCCCCCCTCCCCCCTCGGTGAAGTCCAAACAGGCCAGACCAGAAAGGGCTGTTTGGAGGCTGGGCCCCACCCTGTCTTTTACTCTGCAATGAGAGAACAACCGTGGCTGCTGTGGGGTTGAGTTCCTGCTAATATTCTTCATATGCTGGCCTAGCAATATAGTGAGTATAGGACCTATTGTCAAATCTGACCTGTCAGCTGAAACCATGGACTTGGATACCCCTTCCACCAGAGATGCTTTTCTGATCCCATGCCGGTAGAGGAAATATTCAGCAGCAGTTGAGTTTCCAGTAAATGTCTGCGGAACTGTCTGTAGCTCTCAGGAAGTACACAGTCCATCCAAGACAATCTGCGCTTGATGGTGAGGTGGAAATCCTGAGGGGTCCTGCTTATCCAGGTGATGCTAGGCGCTGTCTTGCCTATGCCCTAGCACAGACACTCCCATCCACACACCATTGATCTCACTCTTCCTCCCAGGAGTTGAACCATGGTTCTCAAATGTAAGTACTCCCACTTCCTTCTGGAGGATGATGGCCCCTTCCCACCCTGTAGACCTAAGTCAGTAGGTCAGCATCCTAGTGACAAGCAGTTTTCAGGGCCCACCATAAATCTTGGGTTGATTGCTCTGTATATTCTTGCTGTATGAATCAAAGATCTCCTGTCTTAAACTGTTGTGGTTTTTCTTTTTTTTTTTTTTTCCCAGAGTGGTAACCTGTGTAACTGAGAAAGCTAAGACACATTGCATTTCTCTTCCGCTTAAAGCCGTGCGGAATGGGATTACCTCCCTTCTCTATGATTTTGCACAGTACACTATGTTAGATTCCCTTGTTTGTTTAACAAATCTGAAGTTCAATAGTTTTCGATTTCACCTGATGCTATCTCTGCTTACAGCTGCACCCCTGTGCCTTTCAACGCAGCCTAGCTCATCCTGTAGCCATGCAGCTGATGTTTTGCTTCAGAGTCACTGATGCCACACGCAGGGATGTGCTGGCTGTCCCTAATCTACCACCTTCCTCCATGAACTCAAAGATGATTTCTTTAAAAAAAAATATTTCCCACATAGAGGTGATCAGATGGTCATGGACAGAAATTAGCCTAAAGAGGAAAATTATTCAACAAGACTTCTTAAACACCGAGTATACACGAAGTACGATGTGGACATGTTCTCTGGGGAGGGGGGGTACAATAGAGATGGTGACACTAGCTATTTCTGAATTTTCTATTCAGTAATAATTCTTAGTAACTGGTCTTTCATTCTGTCATCGTTCCTTGCTTTTCAAAGTTTCTTGGTGCTCACTGAGAGGGTTTTTGTTTTGTTTTATTTAATGCCAGACTATTTACCAGTTCCTTTTCTTTGTCTCCATGGCCATTGCTTCGTCTCATGGCTTTCTCATCATCCGTCCGTAGAGATCCTCCTTAGGGTTTCAGGGAGCTGTAGCTCTGGTTCTCTTCCTCATTAGTGCTACAGAACTGTTTCTCAAAAGCTCAGGCCGATTTGTGTCAACTGCTTGTTTCAAATCATATGATGGCTTCATCTCAGTTACAATTTAAATTCTGTACCTTGCATGCCACAAGTTGTCTCAATCTAATCACGGCCTGTCTCCTGTACAGTCATACACCCAGTCCACTTTTGAGGCTGCCCACCAGATTATTTTCCCGCAGAGTGTCCCCCAAACAGGACCTGTATTTCCCACATACATCTCATTTCTCATATTCATCGTTCCTATTTCAACAGCTTGTCCCCATCCCTGTACACCTAGATCTCTTCTCTTCAGGTGGAAGACATGTTACATCTGATGCCGTTCTTGACTGTAATACACTATCAATGTGATACGATAAACATTATTTCATCTAATATTTATTTTCCTTTTATGTGCTTACATACGTGTCTGTGTACCACGTATGTGCCATGTCCATGGAGACCAGAAGACAACATTGGATCCTCTGGGACTAGAATTACAAGTGGCTGTGAGTCACCATGTGGGTGCTGGCAACCAAACTATAGTCTTCTCTGCAAGCGCAACAGATACTCTTAACCCTTGAGTTATCGCTCCAGCTCCAAAGTTTAGTTCTCATAAGAACGATCAATTAACTAGACCAAGTGAAGGAAAGAATAACATGGATGAAGGCCAAAATGGAGAAAATACTACTTTATTAGTTTTATTTTCAATGCTGCTTGATAAAATTCCTGGGAGCAAGCAATTCAAAAGAGGAAGAATTTATTTTAACTTATAGTTGCATGGAATCATTCTATCATGGCAAGAAAGGCATGGTACTAGGAACAGGAAGATGCTGGCCATGTTGCATCTCTAGTTAAGAAGCAGAGGGTGATGAATGCTTTTACTTGCTCCACTTGCTCTTGATTATTCAGTCTGGAGGGTATCCCATGGAATGGTGAATTATGTTTAGCGTGAGTCTACCCACCTCCATTAACCTAACCTAAAAACTCCCTCACACATAAATTTGTCTCTATGGTGATTCTAGATTGTGTGAAGCTGACAAGTAATATAAACCATCACAACTACTTTCAAGGGTAAAACAAGCAAGCAGTACTACGACTTTGAGGAACTCTGGCATATAAACAAGAGACCAAACCCAAGAATCCGTGGAGCAAAAGAGGGAGCAGAAATAAAAGAAAAATTAAAAGAATAGAAAGTGTGTTCGATGAAATTAACAGAACATTTCCCAAATCTAGGCAAGGAAATGGACACCAAAGCACAAAAAGCACTTACAGCCCAGGTAAACATGACCAGAGAAGAAATGCTCTGCAACACATGATTCTCAAGTTGGCAAAGCTGCAGAGTATGGAAACAATATTAAAGCTGTAAGAGAAATCTGCTATTGATTTGGTAGATCTGTCTGTGTGTGCTCCTTGGTGCCTATCTCCCACAACATTCAGGATTCAGTTTTCTGTATACTTAGTCTTCTGTCAATAGTATGATAGAGGGAAGTTAGTTCTTCACTGACTTTGTCTCAAGGGCAGTTGAGAATTATGTCTTTTCATACTTCTTTACATTTTTGGTTCAAGATAAATAACTACTGTGATAAACTTGTATTAAAAGGTTTGTATTGGGACTGGAGGGGTGGCTCAGTTGTTAAGGTTGTTAAGAGCCCTGGATGCTCTTGTAGATGAAACATGCCCCCCACCCCCAGCAATGCTGGAGCCTGCATGGGCAGCCCGTTGATATGGGGTTTCATGGTCTGAGTTGATGAGGATCACTGACCCGGTTTCTTCCTCGAGGAACAGGTTCCACTGAGTTACAAACTCGGATTGCTGGATTCAGAGTGCAGAGTGTTAACCATTACACTACAGGAATGATCCATCTTCTATTCCCAGTGCCCACATGGCTCTTTATAATCATCTGAAGCTCCAGTCCCAGAGAATCTGATGCCCATTTCTGGCCTACACAACCACTAAATGCATGTGATACACAGACATACATGCAGGCAAAACATCCATCAATATACATAATTTTTTATTTTAAAAAGACTTACCTTGTCAACCAGAATCCATTAAGCAAAACAAAAATCATCATGTTTGAGCAGAAATAATTTAATATAACAAATTAGTTGAATGAGTGTGAAGGTACTAAAGCAAACTCCCAAATGCTGTGACCCTTTAATACAGTTTTCATGTTGTGGTGACCCCCAACCATAAAATTATTTTCGTTGCTACTTCATAACTATAATTTTGCGACTACTATGAATAGTAACGTAAATATCTGATATACAGGATATCTGATAGGGGACCCCCCCCCAAAGAGGTTGTGACCCACAAGTTGAAAACCACTGTAAAGGGATATGAAGGGCCCACTGAGCTCAAGAAAGACATGATGATATCATGAAGCAGCAGTGACCATAGAACTGAGGAAATAAGGGTGAAAGTTTGGGGGGATCTGGGCCTAAGAGAACTGAGTAGGGGCTATGTGGAACTGAGACTCGGACCTCTGAAGGGAACACTGGCGCATGCTGGTAACTCTGAGAGGTACAATGTAGCTGGTTCTGGAAATCTGAATAAAAGAAAGCCCTGGAAATTTGCAATGTTACTACCAAGTGATGCCATTGTCATGATAATATAAGGCCAAGAAGCAAAAGGTAAAGACCAGACCCCTCCTGCCACAAAGTCTCCATGGAAACCCCCATTCCCCTTTTATGTCAGACCCACTATGGAGTGAAATGGCTAGTGAAGTAAAATGTATAGACCCTTAGCTCCCAAAGCCAAGAAAAGTTTCTACATCAGAATACATGCTAACTTAAAGTATACAAAGTCACTGTTTTTTTCAATTATAAACTATCCATAAGCTACCAAGTTTGTGTGTATAATTCCTAGATTCATGGACCTGGATCCTGTAACAGTTAATTTGCAGGAACAGATGCCTTAAGATGTCTAACCCAATTTGGGAATAAGATCAGTGCAGATGAAATGTGTATCTACTGAAAATACGCTTCAAAGCTAATGTTTGTGGCATCTGCCCAAGATGCCAGTAGTAACCCCATCTCCAAGTTATGATAACCAGAAGTTGCCTCTAAACATCTCCAAATGTCAGCTGAAGGTCAAACTTACCCTAATGGATCTTAAGTGTAGGCCCTATGCCCAGCAGTAGGTGGCCAACACAAAGAGAACTTAATGGTGTTCTTACAGACTTGTCTCATGTCACTTTGTCTTTCTGATTTTTTTGTTTGTATATTATGGTTTCTTCCTTTGTGTTTTTATTGGTTTTCTTTAAGAGGGTACATGTGTTTCTGTGGTTTTTACTTTGTGTGTGTATGTGTGTGTGTGCGCGTGTGTTTCAATTCTGGTTTGTTTATTTTGGTTGCCTGTTTTCCATAGAGAAAGAAAGGATGCGGAGTTAAATGGGTGCAGGGGGGCAAGATCTAGGAGGAGTTGGGAGACAGGAACTGTGATCAGAATATATTGTGTGAAAACTTTTTTCAATAAAAATATTAAGCTAGTAGAGAATATTAACCTACCATCTCGTGTGAACACGTGTTGATTAAATGTTTTTATAAAATAAAAAAATAATATAAATTAGACGCTTACTTTTAGCATTGCAAGTCAGAATGATCATTTGGCCAACTCAATATAAAATTTGTAACAACTTCCAAAACTCTGTCAGCTTCACTTTGGAAAGGATGGCTTCTTGTCTTTGGAGAGCTGTTCCTAGATTTTTTTTCTGAACTCTTTTAAACTGTCATTACAACTAGATGAGGGAGATTCATGAATTCTGCTGTATCTTGATGCATTCCTAATTAGAAAGCTAAAACTAGTGAGGTTTTTTTTATTGCTCTATATTATTTTTCTTAGTCATTTCCTGAAGCCAAAGTTCTAAGATGACTAAGTTGGAATATTTCTCAAATTTAATTTTGGAAAATGGTAGATGAAAAACCATCAACAAGTAGAATTTGGATTTGTTAGTAAAGGGAGAATTTACTACAAATACCAAAAAAGGTTTAAAATTATTTTCTTCTTGTGCCCACAATTAACCTAAGAATGTTTGACATAGTTGTAGCTAATGTTTATTTATGTCTTTTATAAACTCAGGGGGAAAATCCAATAGCAGTCAAAATGGTCATGATGGGGGAACCCACAGAGACAGCTGACCTGAGCTCACAGGAGCTCATGGACACTGGATCAATAGTCAGGGAGCCTGAATGGGACTGACATAGGCCCTCTGCATGTGTGACAATCCTGTAGCTTGGTTTCTTAGTAAGTCTTCTAACAGTGCGAGCAGGACCTTTACCTGGAGCTTAGCTGGCTTTTGGAAACCTGTTCCCATGCTTAATTACCTGGCCCCGCCTCAATGTAAGAAGAGGAGCTTGGCCCTGCCTCAACTTGATGTGCTATACTTTGTGCAAACCCATGGGAGGCCTGTCCCTTTCTGAATGGAGATGGCAGAGGAGTTAGGGTTGGGGTGGGGGTTAGATACAAAAGGGGAAGGGACCGGAGATGCAGGAGGGAAACTAGTTGGTATGTAAAATAAACAAAAAATGTTACTTAAATAAAAAAATTAAAAAAGAATATTTCTTTATAAAGAACTTCCACTGTCTAAAATTTCTGTGTAGCGTGAAGTGACATTGTCCTCTTAGTCTCTTAAACCTCGTCATGTATTTCTTGACACCCCTGAAATGGCTAGAACTAGCCATGGAAGATGTCTGCTCCAGAGCGTTTCATAAAAAGCCACGTGATGAAGTTATTTGGCTTCTGAAAATTAAACTGTCTTTTTGTTTGCATCTAGAAACTGGATAGAAGCATAAGATACTGAAACAAATTGATATAAATGATTTATGAGGTACTCACTGCCCCCTCCATCTCCTTAATCCTATCCTTATGTATTTGGTATAAAGACTCTATCCTTAGTAGCAATATAAAGTTAAGCAAATAAAAATGTGTTTTAAAAACATTTTAGGACATTTAAAAACATAGGCCAGCCAGGGCAATACAGAGAAAACCTTATCTTGTGAAATAAAACAAACAAAAAATTAAGTTGCTAAGCTCAGTTGGTAGGTGCTTGCCTAACAAGCATGAAGCTCTGGATATGATATGACCTTTAGCCCCACATAAAAGCCATGAGTGGTAAAGGCAGGACAGTCAGAAGTTCAATGTCATCCTCAGTTTCTTGGCAAATTGAAGGCTAACTTCTGATACATGAGACCCAACACTCCCCTTATTAAAAAAAAAAAAAAAGAAAGAAAGAAAAGGAAAGGAAAAAGTTGATAATATAATGAAAATATTTGGAAAACCCAAGGACAGTTTACTTTGGAGAAAACGCAGTATATTGGTAGCTATAGCCTTTGTTTTTGTTTGTTTGTTTGCTTGTTTTTGTTTTTTTGCTTTCTTTCAATTATTAGCTTAAACTCACATTAGAATTTAAAGGTGCATTTAGCAGAACATCAACTTCACTATGATTAGGATAACAATAAAATTAGTTGTGCCTGAATGATTTATTGAAGGTAATGCTAGCTGCTGTAACAAGTAAAGCACTGAAGTTCAATGATTACACCTAGAGGACAGGAGTTCAGTACTCCCACAGCAAGTCAATGTGGATATCTTTAGTCACTGGGCAAGCAGCTTCCCTCCAGGAATATTTGTCACCTTTAAGCCTTTGAGTCTCGTCTCAGGGTAAATAATTTTTAAAAACATCATAAATATCATCGGTATTTTAAAATTTCATAATTTAGTGTATTTCGTGTGCGCATGCGTGTATGTGCATACTAGCTTGTAGTGTAGAAGTCAGAGGACAACTTGCAGGAATCATTCAGTCCTCGCCTATTGTGTGGGTCCAGGGAATCAGGTCATCAGGATTGGCAGTGAGTGTCTTGACCAACTAACTAGCTAGTTCCTTGTCCTTGCATCAGTTTATTTGACACTCCAAGATGAACTGAGAAACCTCCATTCTATCCACATGCACTGGGTGAGAAGCAGCCTTGTGGGTAGACCTATAATCAAGGGCAGCTGGGAAGTGTAGTGCTAGGCTCACCAGGTTCCTTTAGATGCCCACTCTTCATAAGGGAAGAGGAAAAAAGCAGACTATATGCATCCAAAATGAACAGCTTTCTTTAACTCAAAGCAGTTTAGAAACATCAGGAATTACTGTAGATTGAATTTTGCCTCCCTATAGCACATGTTTTGTGTTCTAATTTCCAGACCTCAGGATCTAATTTTATTTGGAAATAATATATAATAATTAGAATTAAAGTGGCAATGGAGTTGGGTGGGCTTTTCCTCCAATCTGACTAGTGTGTTTAAAAAAAAAAAGGAACCATGATGTGTGAAATCAGTCATGTGACAATACAGGCTTAGATCAGAGTGGTCCATCTATAAACCAAGGTTTGCTAGACTCTTCTTACAAGCTATGAGAGGCATGGATGGAAGGGTCCTCCTCTAGAGACATTGGGTGAAGCATGGCCCTACAGACACCTTCATTTTAGAACTCTGAACTTGAAAACTGTGACATGACAAATATTTTCTACTGAAAGCCACCTGGTACACGGCACATCATTGTGGCTGTCCTAAGAAAGAAAACCAGTAATCAAATGCCAATATCAATAGTACAAAGTAACATGCCAATTTCCCATTGACCTTGAACTTCTGCATTTCCTTGAGTAAAGTTGGCCAAAGGATGTGTGGGGCTGATGATGGGGCTAATGTGAATGTAGCAAGTTTGACAAGTGTATCCGTCAGTGATGATCTTGATTTCAGGCCAAATTCCCTCAAAGAGACATTTGTGTGTCTCTGTGAGGCTAATCTTCCTGCCATGATTCTTTTTGATTGTGAATTTGAGAGATGCTCAAGGCATTAGTAAAGCTTCTTTAGTACAGTCACACTTCTGACTTTACTACAGATGACTAGCACAGGAGGAAGAGACCTGGGTGAGGGGAGAAAGACCTGCCCTAAATATGGACAGCACAGAGCCATTGGCAGGGGGCCCAGCTGGAACAAAAGCTGAAGGTGAGAGAAGATGGGCAAGCTCAAGGTTTCATTCATTCATTCATTCATTCATTCATTCATTTTTAATGACAGGGTCTTGCTACATAGCCTAGGCGGGAATGAAATTTTTAATCCTCCTGCCTCAGCCTCTCAAATTCTAGGATTACAGGCATATGCCACTTCATTCAGTTCCTGATTTATTTCTTTTGAATTAGTGTGCCCATTACTGTCTATGGATATCAGATTATGTTTTCCAATCTTTGAAAGAGGGCATAAACCGGAGACTCTCTCCAGGAAGCTTTTCAACCTGTAGCAGGGGCTGCATCTTTGGTCTTTCTTGTTCTGCTGAGCAAATGGCGATTATGAGACGATCTAGCTTATATTCATGTGAGCCAGCAACCCCTCTCAGTCTGTTGGCTCTCTTCTTCTAGCCCCTGGTATTCTAAAAAAGAGACTTTCTTTATATCCTTGAAATTATTTTTAAAAGGAAGTATGGAGGTACAAAAAGGTTGGTTTTTTTCTATCATTTTAAAAAGAACTTTGGGGCTGGACATAATGCTTAGTTGGCACCATGTTTATCTAGTACAGACAAAGTCCTTGGTTCAATCACTTGTACCGAATTAGACACGATGGTACATACTGACATTCAGGAGGTGGAGGTAGGATGATTGGAAAATCAAGATCATTTTTATCAATACATCAAGTTCAAGGCCTGGCTAGGCTACGTGAGCCATTGTCTCAAAGAAAGAAATGAAAGGAAACTTCATTCTTTGTTTGATTCACACAAGCACCATTTTAAAGAATTTATACTGAGTACATCATATAAAACTAAGATTGAAAGTCTAAAGTCCATAGAAGAATGCAAATATATCCATATCTATTGCCCTGCACAAAACTCAAGACCAAGTGGATCACAGACCTCCACATAAATCCAGATACACTGAACCTGATAGAAGAGAAAGTAGGAAGTAACCTTGAATGCATTGTCACAGAAGACTACTTTTTGAATATAATACCAGTAGCACAGACACTAAGGCCAATGCTCAATAAATGGGACCTCCTGAAGTTGAAAAGCATCTGTAAGGCAAAAAAAAAAAAAATACTGTCAATAAGACAAAGCAACGGCAGAATGGGGAAAGATCATCAACCCCACATCTGACAGAGAACTGATATTCAAAATATATAAAGAACTCAAGAAACTAGACATCAAAATACCAAATAATCCAATTAAAAATGGGGTACAGATTTAAACAGAGAATTTTCATCAGAAAAATATCAAATGGCCAGGACACACTTAAAGAAGTATTCAACATCCTTAGCTATCAGGGAAATGCAAATCAAAATGACTCTGAGATATCATCTTAAACTTGTCAGAATGGCCAAGACCAAAAACGCTAATGACAGCATATGTTGGAGAGGATATGGAGTAAGGGGAACATTCCTCCACTGCTGGTGGGAGTGCAAACTTGTACAGTCACTTTGGAAATAGGTATGATGGGTTTTTCAGGAAATTAGAATCAATGTACTTTAAGACCCAGTGACTCTTGGGTATATACCAAAAGGATGTTCAATCATACCTCAAGGACACTTGCTCAACTATGTTCATAGCAGCATTATTCATAATCACCAGAACTTGAAAACAATCTAGATGCCCATCAACTGAAGGATGGATAAAGAAAATGTGATCTATCTATAAAATGAAGTATTATTCAGTAGAAAAAAAAAACAATGACATCATGAAATTTGCAGGCAAATGGATAGAACTAGAAAAAAATCACCCTGAGTAAGGAAACTCAGACCCAGAAAGACAAATACAGTATGTAGTCACTCATAAGTGGATATTAAATGTAAAACAAAGGATAACCAGGCTACATTCCTCAGCCCCAGAAAAGCTAGGTAACAATAAGGAGCCAAAGAAGGATGCAAGATCAATCTCCCTGGGAAAAGGAAAAAGATGAAATTTACTGGGTAAACTGGGAACAGAATGGAGTAGAGAGGAGGGGATAGGGGGATGGAAACATGAGGGATCAGAATGGCCAAGTTGGGGGCAGGATGGACTGTGAGAGGTATAAAAGAGACATCTTGAGGAGACCATTATGGGGTTAGGGAGAAACCTGGTTCCAGGGAGACTTTCAGGAACTCACAAGAATGACCCCAGCTAAAACTCCTAGCAATAGTGGAGAAGGTGCCTGAACTGGCTTTCCCTTCTAATCAGATTGGTGACTTCCTTAATTGTCATTATAGAGCCTTCATCCAGTACATGATGGAAGTAGATGTAGAGATCCACAGCCAAGCACTGGGCCAAGCTCTGGGAGTCCAGTTGAAGAGAGGATGGAGTGATTATATGAGCAAGGGGTGGGGTCAAAGATCATAAAGGCAAAACCCACTGAGAAAGCTGACCTGAGCTTACAGGAGCTCACAGACTAGACAAACAGCTAGGGAATCATCATGGGACCAGTCTAGGCCCTCTACACCTGGGTGACAGTTGTGTAGCTTGGTTTTTTTGTTGGGCCCCTAGCAGTAGGACCAGGACCTGTCCTTGATGCAAAAGCTGGCTATTTGGAACTTATTTCTTATGGCGGGATTCCTTGTTCAGCCTTGATGCAGTGGGGAGGAGCTTGATATGCCATGCTTTGTTTTTTTTTTTTTTATAAACAACTTATGCTTTTATTAGTATGTGCAAGTCTTTAAAACTAAGGTATGGCTTACATAAAACCTATATAATCAAATTGAATTTCGCATTGAGAAATACGTAGATTTCCAGTTTTGCCCATCTTCTTTGCATGCGGTTGAAGATTTTACCTGAAGATTTCTACTTTATGTTCCTTCCTATTTTTACGGGGTTGGAGATGCTCTCACCACCATCATTGCTGTGCACTCACAACAATGCATTTTGCTGTGCACTCACAACAATGCATTTTGCTTCTTAGCCTTTCTCTTCTGCTTAGTGTTTCCAGCGATTGCTGGCCCTCGTGCTCTCCTACACACGTCTCATTTTCATTTCCTCCGGAAATTTGACACAATGCTCCTGACTCTTCATCTAGGTGGCTAAGTGAAATATGCCATGCTTTGTTAATTCCCAATGAAGGACTTACCCAATCTGAAAGGAGACAGAGGAGGAGTGGATGGGGAGTGGGCAGAAGGGACAGCTTATAACCAACTCCCCTAAACAATGACAAACATCTATAACCCACCAAATGAGTAAAAACCTTCCACTCCACCTCTTGGGAATGTGGGTATCATGTTGTCTAGACTGCTTCCTGTTGTCTGGATATGATGGCATCTTTAGAAATTTGGGATAGTTGGGGTTTAGAAAATTGGGATATGGTCAAGTCCTGGGAGAGCTAGTTGTATTATTTTTTTTTGTTGTTTTTAGTCTCTGGATGACAGAAAAGTGTAGAGCTTATCTGAAGTCTTGGATGGATAGTCTGTGAGGCTGGACCATCTCTCAGCAGCTTTGAAGCCATTCTGGATGTAGATTTTTGAGGACACTTTAACAGAGGAATTCTGAGAAGCTGGATCACCTGAGCTATGTGTCTTTATTGGTGCCTGGCCCTTTTTTTTCTTAAAACACACAAACTTTAAAGGTAACATACATATATATATATATATATATATATATATATATATATATATCACAAGAATGGAATGTGCAGTGTGTACAAATCAATTTAAGATGATTTTTTTTCTTTTATGTTTGAGCAGGTAAAAGGCATCTGTCAGCTTTATAAGTCCATTTGGACTATATAACCAAACTCTATCCATGCCATATGAAAGGATGACATATACTAGTAAGTCATGAGGATTCTATAGTCAACAAGACTTATCATGTCTCATCCTATCTCAGAGCAGTTATCATAGTAGAGAGATCAGCATGATGTCACCTATCATGTAGTCTTTGGGTTTTTTTTTCATGTCCATAGCCAACATTTTCAGGAGGCATTCTGCAATAAAATCTGATTTCAAATCTGATTTTATCAATTTTGAAGAGAACCATAACTTTTTGCTTTCTGTGGAAACAAAAACATAACCTTTCCCCAAAAGCAACATATTTGCTGACTTTCATTTTTAAATTAAGATATTCTTAAAATATATTACTTGGTTTAAATTAGCAGTTTCTACAATCTAATGACTCTCATCAGATATTACTTTTGCACATTAGCACCTAAAATATTCAAAGTCACCAAAGATGCCCTGTGTATTTCCCATCCTTACATAATTTATTCTTTTTATATTACTTTACTCTTTTTAAAAAGACTTTATTATTTTTATTTTTAAACTGTTTATTTTTTTCTATGACTATCTATAACCATTTTCTTCTTATTTATTTTATATCTAAATTTATTTTTAAACACACTGTCACCTGCTCAGTGATTTTTGTCAGCCTGGACCTGGTTTTATTTTGGCAGGTCTGTGGCCTCCTTTGACCACCTGAGCCCAATCTTAAACTATGATAGTACTATTGCAAGGATCTGTTCAGCATATGATACACAGGTGACTGGCTCTTCCCTCCTCAGTTTGTGTGAGCCTAGTCTCATATCTGCGGGTACAGCCCATAGCTGCATTTACCTGCCCCAGCGCTGGGAATTTGGAGTGTCTGACTGAAGCAGGAGTTGTACCCAGTGCCCGCTGCTCAAGTGCTCAGCTATACAGCAGGGCCTCTTAAAAGGGTTGTTCCTTTGGACACCAAACCTATTCTAGAGACTGCTTTCTCAGGCCCTATGTGGATATTCGAACATCCATTTTGGTCACCAAATGTAGACAGATTTTTCTTTGGGCTGCCAGCTCCCCCAAAAATAACAGAGACTTTTTTCTTTTTTCTTTTTTTCTTTTTGAGATGGGGTTTCTCTGTGTAGCTTTGATGCCTGATCTGGAACTAGCTCTTGCAGACCAGGTTGGCCTTGAACTCAGAGATCTGCCTGCCTCTGCCTCCGGAGTGCTGGGATTAAAGGCAAAAGCCACCACTGCCTGGTGACACAGAGACTTCTTAATTAAAGCTGGCCTTTTATCTTAGGTGTGTCTCTAGTTGCTCTTATAACTTAAATTATCCTATTTATACTAATCTATGTTTTGTCAGGTGGTGTTAACCTCTCTTTCATCTTGCACCTCCTGTTTCCTCTCTGTGTGTAAGGCAACTCCACCCTTCTTCTTCCGAGAGCTTTCTCTGTTCCAAAGTCCCTGCTATACCTCCTGCTTTGCTATTGGCCATTTAGCTTTTTATTAAGCCAATCACAGTGATGCATCTTCACACAGTGTAAAAGAATATTCCACAACAACACTCATTTTAAAACATCTTGTAACAGATCTTAAAAGGCTTGGTTATGTTTTGCAAGCATCTTTGAACATTATGCTGAACATTATGTTTGAACATTATAGGCTGGGGATGTTGCTCAGTAGTAGAATGTTTGTGTAGCCTACCTAGTCTATGCACGAGGTCCTGGGTTTGATGCCCAGCACTGCAGAAGAAAGTGAATGTTATGCGAAAAAAGCAGACGGTATTTGGAAGGATGAACATCTGGAAATTTCTATACTTACCTCTATCACAAGAGCTTGTGTAGGTTTTGGAATAGGCATACAGTTTGAAATCAGAAACCCAAAAGAAGAGAACCACTACAAGAGCCTGTATTATCCTGAAACTGCAAAGATATTTCACCCATCAGGCTCTCGATTAGCCCCACCTGATTCAACCTAAGGCAATCCTACTGAAGTCTAGTATCTTGGATCTAGGAGTGCTCCTGTTGCTCTTGCATTTGGCATCCCATCATAGAGGCCCTCATTCCATTTAACACTTCCCCCTAACCTATGTTCCAGCCATGCAGATCTGAGAGAGCTCCGCCTGAGGGCCATTCTATTTAAATAGAGCCTTGACTGCCCTTTCTGACCCTCTCCCTGATTGCTGGAATTTGAGACAGGCCTTACTGCATTCTAACCCACATATCGGAACAGCTGCCCGTGAAGTAGGCCCCAATTTCCATGTATGTGCTCGGACTTGGGAATTTGATCCATTAGCTGCTGTTCCGGTCAGGCCCAGACACAAGACATTTCCTAAGAGCAGTATTCTAAAATCCGTGATCTTCAGATCATCTTTCCTCTTAGTTTATTTCATGTTGCTATAACAAAAATACCCCAAGTTGAGTACTATATAAAGAAAAGCTGTTTAGTCCACTCCTTAAGGACCTAGAGCAACAATTCCCAACCTGCGGGTCAAAACCCCTTTCGGGATTGCATATCAAATATCAAGCATATCGGATACTTGCATTAGGATTCATAACAGTAGCAAAAAAATTACAACCATGAAGTAGCAATAAAGTAATTGTATGGTTGGGGGTCAGCACAACACGAGGAACTGTATTCAAAGGCCGCAGCATTAGGAAGGTTGAGAACCACTGATCTAGAGCGTGACATGGTCATGTCTTAGCTCCAGTGAGAGCCTCATGTGGTGGCATCATGAGGGTGGGAACATATCCAAGAGGAGCATATTAGGTGGTAAATTAGACAAAAAGTGAGGTAGTTGAACCAGCTTTATGGCAAATCATTCTCACTGGAAGTAATTCAGTTCTGGAATAAGCACATCTGTCCCCTGTGAGTATGCTACTCTGTTCACCAAGCTTCTAGCCCATGACCCTTTGAAGAACATGCTGAAATCCTCCCCAAAGTACAAAACCTACAACAGAGTCAAATGTAGTGTTGCTTTTACAGGATGGAGTCTTGGAGCAGGGTGTTGGTTCAGTCGATAAAGGCACTTGCTACCAAGCCTAAAGAGCTCAGCTGGATCCTGTGGACCCACATGATAGAAGAAGAGAACCAACATCCCCCTCCCAAGGCATCCTCTGACCTCCATACATGATGTGCCATACACAGACATCCCAAAATGTAATTTTACATTTTTACAGAAAAAATGTAAAAAACAAATTTAAGGAATAATTTACTTTAAAAATGAAATCTCAGGGGGTTTTTTCAAAGACACTTCTCTAGCGCTGCAGTTTCCTCTCTGCCTTATTAGAAAGTACGTTCTTCTTCCTATATTATATTTTTGAGACCAAGCATGGATTGCTTACACCAAGGAAGCTTTCACTTCTGTCAAAGTCAAACTTTAAGCCTCAGCCTGTTTTCCCAGCAGGCCTCTCCGGAGTATGGCATTATCTAGCTTATCTTGACGTGCATTGTGCTGAGAATTTTTAAATCATACACCAAGTGTTATCCTCAGTAGAACACCAATACCATTTGAAGTGCCACCGAAGTCACCATCTGGTGGTCATGCTGGGGAATGACATATTTTGCTGAGGGGACATAGAATTTTTTTAAGTCCTTTTAATATTTTCAAGGATTGACAAGAATAACAGCCTTTCGCTTGATCTTTCATTTGCTGACTTCTTATACCAGAAGAGAATTTTAGCAGACATCTAAGGAGTGTACTTTCATTTTGAAACCAGGAATGATTGCGATTAAATGACCAAAGAAAGTATTTATTCAAAAGCCAAGTAGTAAATGTTTTAGACCTTGTGGGCCATATGGTCTCTGTTAAATTGCTAAACAGTGCTTCTGGGGATTCGAGGCATATATAGACAACTAGGCATGGTGTTCTCAGGAAATCTTTGTTTATAGATGCTGAAATTTTTATTTCATGTCCTTTTCACATGTCACAGAATGTTCATACTTGTTTCAACAGTTTGAAAATGTAAAGACTCAGACTCAGGGGCTAAAGAGATAGCTCAGCAGTTAAGAGAGGATACTACTCCTCCAGAGGACCTGAGTTCAGTTACTAGCGCCCACACAGGGAAGCTTATGACCTCCTGTTTAACTGCAGCTGCAGGAGAGATGCTGTTGTCTTCTGGGCTCCACAGGCACTTCACTCCCATTCATATGCCTAAACATGCACACACACACACACACACACACACACACACACACACACACACACACACACTCACATAATTAAAATTTTGAAACAATCATTTAAAAAAAGTAAAAGCCCCTTCTCAGTTTATAGGACTTGAAAAGCAGACAGAAGATTGGAGGTGTCCTACAAGTCATGGTTGGTAGACCCTAGTCTAACCTAAATGAGCTGCCCTCTTCATTGTCCTAATTCAGAATGACTTCGGTAGAGGTGCACTGTTCTCTGAACCTGGTAACTTCTCTTTGCATCTCCGAAAAGCAATGGATAGTTATGAGTATGACCTGTCATCTGACTGAGCAAAGTTGAACCCTATAGATCCATGACAAGGGTGACCCTGAAAGCAAAGAATATGCTGAAGAAAGGAACCTTATAGAAGATAGTTCTAAAGAGAACCTCACAAAGTTTCCAAAGCATAGAGGAAATCAAATGTCATGAATAATTACAAAGAACTAGAAATTATCAGAGTTGATCATTCAAGCAGAGAAGTTACCAAGGGAGTTAAATAATAGAGTACGCAGAGTTATAGAGTGAACCGTGAACTGAGAGAGTTCAAAAGAGAAGATCAAACTATAGAGCAGAAAGGGAAAGTGTCACGCTAAATAGAAGTGAAGAATCCAAACATAAACTGGATTTGAAATGATAATTTCAAAACTATTTAAATAACAAATAGTAGGAAGTAAACAAATTTCTATGAGCTCTGAGGAGTTACTCATTCTTGAGTGATATTGTTATTTCTCACTTTGATCCCATCTTTCTTGCCTGCCAACTCTCTACTAACAATGTCTTCACTGTGTTAAGATTATTCCTTTGTAGAGTGATTTCTTGGGAACAAGGAGAGGTTAATTAGCATAAATAGGAAGGAATTGGAGGAGGAGATGAAAAAATACATAATTTTCATGAATAAATTTGTCAAAGAATTTTAAAAAAGGATGGCTCCTTTGAAGGCTGAGGGAATTGCTCAGTGGACAAAGTGCTTGCAGTACATGCATGAGGACCTGAGTTCAGATCCCCAGAATCTAAATAAAAGTCAGACAAGTAGCATGCATCTGTAATCCCAACACTCCCATGGTGAGCTGCAAGGCAGAAGCAGAAGAATCTCCAGCAACTCATGGGCTAGCTAGCCTGGCATATGCAATGGCAAAAAAGAACTTCTGCCTTAAAAAGCTCAACATCCATAGCCATCAGAGAAATGCAAATCGAAACAACTCTGAGATTCTATCTTACACCTGGAAGAATGGCCAAGATAAAAAAATTGATGACAAATTATGCTGGAGAGGATGTGGGGTAAAGGGAACACTCCTGCATGGAGTGGGAGTGCAAGCTGGTACAGCCACTTTGGATATCAGTGTAGCGATTTTTCAGGAAATTAGGAAACAACCTACCTCAAGATCCAGCAATACCACTTTTAGGTATATACCCAAAGGATGCTCAATCATACCACAAGGATATGTGCTCAACTATGTTCATAGCAGCATTATTTGTCATAGTCAGAACTTGGAAATAACCTAAATGCCCCTCAGCCAAAGAATGGATGAAGAAGATGTGGTACATTTACACAATGGAGTACTACACAGCAGAAAAAAATAATGACATCTTGAAATTTGCGGGCAAATGGATGGATCTAGAAAACATCGTATTGAGTGAGGTAACTCAGACCCAGAAAGAAAAATATCGTATTTACTCACTCATAAGTGGCTTTTAGACATAAAGCAAAGAAAACCAGCCTACAATTCACAATCCCAGAGAACCTAGACAACAATGAGGACCCTACGAGAGACATACATAGATCTAATCTACATGGGAAGTAGAAAAAAGACAAAATTTCT
This sequence comes from Arvicola amphibius, assembly GCF_903992535.2. Classification (NCBI taxonomy): domain Eukaryota; kingdom Metazoa; phylum Chordata; class Mammalia; order Rodentia; family Cricetidae; genus Arvicola; species Arvicola amphibius. Next base: position 13,911,263 of record NC_052065.1, on the reverse strand, counting down.
GAGTAAATTGGGAGCATGGGGACCATGGGAGAAGGGAGAAGGGGTAGGGAGAGGAAAGGAGGGGAGCAGAGAAAAATGTAGAGCTCAATAAAATCAGTTATAAAAAGAAGTCCTGCCTTAAATGAGGTAGAAGTCAAGGACCAACAACCCAAGTTATTCTCTCTACACACACACACACACACACACACACACACACATAGACATACACACACAGAGAGAGAGAGTTTAAAAAATAATTACTTTGTAAAAGAGAAATCAATATGAGTTTTCTAAAATACTAATTAGAAAACATAAATTTATGCTATAATAGTAGATTATTAGCTGATAATTGGGACATGGGTTTGCGTCAAAGGAAAACTAATATGACCCTTTGTGCATTATTGGACTTTCAAAGTAATATTCAGTGGCTTTGGTAGCCTTAGACTACTTCCTGCTCTTACTACTTTTGAATGTCATATCCTTCAAGGTTAAGTCCTGGGAAACATAATTTCTGTGGTGGTTTGAAAGAAAATGGCCCCCAGAGGGAATGGCACTATTAGGAGGCGTGGCTTTGTTGGAGTACGCGTGGTCTTATTGGAGGAAGTGTGTCACTGTGGAGGCAGGCTTTGAGCCATGCCCAGTGAGACAGTTCCCTACCTGTACCTTGCGCAAGGTATAGGGCTTTTAGTTAGCGCTCTAACACCATGTCTGTCTGCATGCCACCGTGTTGCACCGTGATGATAATGGGCTAAACATCTGAACTTCAAGACACTCAATTACATGTGTTTCCTTTATAAGAGTGCCCACTCACCCCTTGCTACCTGTGGCAGGCCTGAAAACTGACCGAGTACCTCACCAGCTGCAGGGCTAGGGAGATCAGGCCACGTACCTTGCCTGGGAAGGACAGTGGAACTGACCCTGTTGACAGGGGCACAGAGGAGTTGTCCTGAGAAAATGAGAGTGGAAGATCCAGCCCCACCTCTCATCTGCCAGACTGTGGTGTGGGCCAGGGGGAGATGTCTTCCACCACTACCACCTGCCTTTCACTACCTGTGGTGTGTAGGAGAGCTGACCCCCAGATCATGAGAACCAGTGAGCTGCCCAGCACCTCACTGGCTGCAGCACTCAGGAAAGCGGGCCCTGCACCTCACCTGAACAACATAGCAGTGCTGACCCTGGCAAGTGCACAGGTGAGCAGCTCCAAGGGTGTGAAGGTAGGAGAGCTGGCTCTACTACTCCTCTGTCGTGTGGTAGTGTGGGCAAGGGAGAGATGCCCCCCCTGCTCTTCACCCCCCACCCACATCAGGCAGGAGAGCAGGCCCCTGGGTCCTGAGAATTGGAGAGCTGGCACTGCCCTTCACCAGCTGCAGAGAACGGTCCGTACCACTATGTGTACTATGGTCCTATAAGTGCCTGCACTAGACACAGGAAAACAAGTTGTTTGACTCAGAGCCGCTGCAAGCATAGGAAAAACAAGTTGTTTACAGGAAATTCAGGGTCTGGGGGTCTGCAGTCCCCAACACTGCAGCACTCAGGGGAGGAGGCCCTACACCTCACCTGGGCAGTACAGTAGTGCTGACCCTGCTGGCGGGCTGCAGGCAAGCCTGCTCTGGGGTTGTAAGAGTGGGGGAACTGGCCCAGAACTCCTTCTCTGCCATGTGGTGGCAAGGGTAAGTGAAAGATGTCCTCTCCTTCCCCACTAGCCACTAGCAGCAGCTCTCTGGAGAGCCGGGCTTGCACCCCACCTGTGCAGTACAGAAGAGCTGACTCTGTCCATGGGGTTGCAGGTGAGCTGGCCCCACGGAATGAGATGAGAGATGAACATGAGAGATCTGGCCTCGCCTTTTATCTGCCACAGTGACTTGAGCAAGGGGGAGATATTCTCACAAGCACACACCTCACTGCCTCTGGCAAGAAGGAGAGTGGGCCCTGAGGTCATGAGAGCAAGAAAGCTGGCCTTGCCTCTCCTCAGCTGCAGCACTCAGGAAAGAGGAAGACCCTGTATCTCACCTGAGCAATACAGCAATGATGGCCCCCCTGTTGGTGGGTACAAGGGTGAGTGGCCCTAGGGTGTGAGGGTAGGAGAGCTGAATGGCCCCTGCCCCTCTCTGCTGGGCAACACAGTAGAGTAGCCCTGGTGGTGTAGGTGTAGGTGAGCTTGCCCCCAGGGCATGAGAGCCTGAAGAACTGGCCCTGCCTGCTTGCTGTTTACTGCAGAGGGTGAGCTACCTGGGGGGTGCTCACTAGAGCTGACTGACCCTGGTGTTGAAGACAAGACAGAGCTGGTGGGATGACCAACCCAACATCCACCCAGGACCAGAACCAGGGCTATGAGTTGGCCTATGCCAACATCTACCCCTATCTAAGAACTGTTGGAGCATGTGAAGGGGCCAGTCCTGCAGTCCCCAAATTGCAGGATCTCCACGACGCAGGACAACAGCAGGATTTCCAAGAGGAGTCCCAGTGAGGGCCCAGTGTTGATAGTGTAGCAGAAACCAGAGGCCTCGAAGGAGACCAGTGACTCTCTGCAATGAACACTTGCAAGTAAAGATACATTGACAAGAGGTGCACTGTGCGGCTCGCTGTGTCACACCACAGCTTCCACACTGAGAGTTTTCTTTTCTTTTTTTTTCTTCTTTTTCTCATTTTTTTTATTAAAGATTTCCATCTCCTCCCCTCCTCCTCCCCCTTCCCTCCCCTCCCTTCCACCCATACCCCCTCTCCACCCCTCTCCAAGACAAAGAGCCATCAGGGTTCCCTTCACTATGTTAAGGCCAAGGTCCTCCCAGCTCCCCCTAAGTCCAGGAAGGTGAGCAACCAAACTGACAAGGCTCACAGTGAGCCCGTCCAGGACCGGACTCTCTGAGTTTTCTTTTCTTTTAAATTTGATTTGTTTTATTTGGGGGGAAGTTGCCAGGGCCGAGGCTGGTTACGAAGGGGACGAGGAGATGAGTGGGATCAAGATGCATGATGTGAAATCCACAAAGGATCAATGAAAAGTTTGAAAAAAGCAAAAACAAATCCCAACCAATCAAACAAAACTGCTGACATAACACATATCTGTGAATAAAGTCAGTTTGTTCCACGCTTTCTAAAAAAAAAAAAAAAAAAAAAAAAAAAAAAAGGCTGCCGCCATGGACGTGGTGTCTCTTCACAGAGATAGAAACCCTAAGATGGTCTCTGTTCTTGTAGGTCAATCAGCAGAGGCCAAGAGAAACCAGCCAGTCCCTTCCAGTTGTTTTTATCCACACTTAGCTTCTCCTCTACTGGTGGAAAACAGTCCAAGAATAGAGTCTTGCGAGGAAATTTCTTAGTGCTTGTGAAAAAACTCGAAGAAACCAAGGCAAGAGTCTTGTGACCTCAGACTTGGTCTTGGATTATGCTTCCATGCCTGTCCCAGGTGCAGCAGAGAGGACTGAGTTTACTTTAGATTCGTCATCACAACTGGCTTTTGTTATTGGTTCATAAAAACATGTTCCGGCCACACACAGTTTGCCCAGCACATGCAGCTGATCCCTGATTGGACACTTTACTCAACTGACCTTTTTAACCCTCAGAGTACAAATCGTCTGATGCTCTGAAAAAGGTAACTCTTGCATGTGACCTTCGCGTCTACCTCATTTATCAGCTGCATTCTGTCAAGCCCCACTGCCTCTAGAGCAGTAAACACCCTTTACTGTCCTCTTCTCTGAAGAGAGGGCCCTTAAGTGTTGTTACTTGTGGATGTGTGTGTTCATGCACGTGTGTGCAACTATGCGTGTGGAGAGCAGAGGACAAATACACATGCAGACTTCAGGAATGCCGTCTACCTGTTCTGAAACCGAGTCTATCATCAGCCTAGAGCACATGGTGAAGTGAGGCTGGCTATCCAGGGAGCCCTAGGGATCCTGTATCTCCTCATTTCCAACACTGAGATTACAAATACAACCACCATGCTTGATACTTTTTTTAGGGACTAAGGTAATATATTCTGGAGCCAAATATAAGTGACCATACCTTAGGAACATGGAGTTAGGCCACCCCAAGTAGTATGTTCCAATATGGTAACCATTTCCCAAGTTTTATAGTAAGAAAGTCAAAAGCCAAGTACTTTTAAAATTCACTGGTAGGAACATGGAGTTCCTGGGTTACAGAAAAGTGGGGAAATCTTGTTGCAGGCTTCAGATGGTATCTACTGGCATTTTTAGCCTTTGGGTTGGTAGAAGCTAGCGGTTTGTTAGTGCTTGCAAAAGGAATTCACCTGATAGTCACAAGGCTGTCAGGTCAAACACAGAGACAGACAATGAATGACTTCTGAGGAGGATAAAGATAACCCAAGATAATGTTGCTCAGAACGTGGAATAGTCCAGCTCTCTATCATCTGTCAGCCTTGTAGAATCTTTAACACAGGTGAGGGCCTTTTAGAAAGCCAGGACTTCAGTTCAAAGTCCCCTCTCTGGAAAATGGCTTTTGCTCTCTTGAAGTAAACTTCAATGAATTTTTTTTTTTTTTTTTTTGGCTGACGTGGTTTGAAGGAGAAATATCTCATATACAGTCATGTATTCGAACACATGGCCTCCAATCAGGGGCACTGTTTGGGAAAGTCCGGGAAATTTTAGGATACTTGCTGAAGAAGTATGTCACAGGGGACAAGCTTTGAAAAGTCATAGCCCCATACACCCCTGTTCATCTCCCTGCACCTGTCACATTGCTGTGAGTAGAAGTAATCTGATATTTCTGCCTCCTGAGTTACGCTGGCCTCGCACGCGTGCTGCTGTGCCTCCTCTGCCATCTTGGATTCAATCCCTTGAGAGCAGTGAGGCAGAATTAACACCTTTCTCCTCTAGGGTGCTTTTGGAAATGACAATTGATCATAGCAATAGAGAAGTAATTAATATGTTCGGCAAACTCTTGGCACTGGCACGCCACTAGGCCTTTATATATGGTTTTGTACTCTGTTTCTCATGGCCGCTTTTTCCTCCAGTGCTTGTAGCCGTGGCAGCTGGATGAGTGATTCAGAAGCAGCTGAGGGCCTCTGGCTGGAGCATCATCCTAGTGTGGCCTGAAGGCTGTCTGGGCTGTGACATACTGACGCTCATCCGTGAACAAACTAAGGAGCTACATTCCACATCGTGCAGAAGGTATTACCTTCCGTTCACAACTCTAAGTCTCCGGCCTAGGCAACTGTTGGGGAGGACAAATGGCTCAAGAAAAATCAGCTCAGGACTTGGAATATTCCAGCTCACCATAATCAAAAGATCTAGCCAGCCAGTCAGTCAGTTTTGTTGTAAAGAGAGGATGGCTTGCCATCGACTGTCAGGGTAGTACACTCTTTGGGGGGATCCTCTTGTCTCAATGTGTGGCCTACTGAATATTTTCTTAGGAAACCATGTATGGTTTGTTACACGTGATAAGAGGTCCTCCTCCTTTCCTAGCGACACTTTATCAATCCCTGTCCCCAAAGGCATCTGCTAAGGATAAATGGCGGCACTGAATCATCATTGTCTTCTTGTTCCTTCCAACTTGCAAACTAAAGTATGAATTTCTCAATGATGAACTGGGATCATCAGGTAAAGACTAAGGGGGCTTGAATGTATCGAACATGGACCTTTAAATGAGCACCATAAGAAGCTGGAAATAAAACAGGAACAAAGAAATGAATCATCAAATTCGAATATTAAGGAATGTCAGAGGCTATGCATACACATTCATAAAAGCGTAGGCATCTGCTGTGTGATAGACCTTTTCTGAGGAGGTGCAATACACACATCTACTCACAAGCACACACACAACAGCCCTGAGTAATGATGGCACCAGTGTCTGATTTGGTGAACCAATGGGATTTTCATTGGGGTTAGTAACAGGGAGTATGGCTAAGGGGTTACTTACAAGAAGCAGGGATAACTCAAAGTTAGCTGTATCACCAAAAAGTCCGTCACAACACAGGTGAGGACTCCCGAAAACAGCTCTTTATACATAAGTTTGCAGGCAGCGCCACAGCCCACTAGAAACTGTTTACTCCAGTTTACTTTGTGGACGGGGGGGGGGGGGGGGGGGGGCTTCAAGAACTTCCAAGCTGCTAAGCTGCTGCTCTTCCTGGATATGTGACCTGTTGTTTGCTGCCTGTTTATCACCTGAGGCTCCTGAGAACTTCCCCTCCTTCCGGCAGCAAATGATTCAATTTGGAGGGAACGTTGCAATTCTGATGAACACGCCCTATATCAGTGTCCCACAAAGCAAATCAAAAAAATAAATTTTAGAGGAAACTAAGGTTCTGCTGCACAGCAAAGGAGAATCTCCACAGCATGAAAATACAATCTAAAGAACAAAATATTTAGAAACAATTCATCTGATAGAAAGCTCACATGCAAAACACACATGGAACTCAACTCAATATCAAGGAAACAACACAATTCGTACACGGGCCAAGGATCTGCACAGACGTTTTTCTTTTAGAGGTGGGCAAGAACAAGGTTGAGATAGGGGTTCTTTATGTAACCCTGGTTGTCTTGTCTTGGAACTTGCTATTATAGACCAGACTGTCCTAGAACTCGCGGATCTCTGCCTGCCTCTGCCTCCTCTGGGAATAAAGAGGTGCATCACCATACCTGGCAAGACATTGCTCAAATAAGACAAATGACTGACCGTCCAGCAGGTATATGATCAAAACCCCCAGTGCTGCTAACTATCAGACAAATTAAAACCATAATGAGGTATCACTTCACACCTGCTTGGATGGCTATTCTCAAAGATGAAAGATAAGTGTCAATGATGAAGTAGACAAAAGGAGACCTTTGTACTCTGCTGGAAGAAGTGTAAATCAATAGAACAATTATGCCGAACTGTACAGATCCTCCAAACAAAAATGAACAAGAACAATCAGATGACCCATCAAATCCCACTACGGGATATCCATCCAAAGGCCTTGAAGTCAGCATGGTAAAGAAGCAACTGCACTCCCATATTCACTAAAGCATTAGTCACCGTATATTAGCTATCCAATCAAACAAAGTGCCGTCAACTGTTGAGTGCATAAGTACAACGTATACATATGTACATCATCACATATACACATACTATGCAGTCTTACAAAGAAAAATAAAGAGGAAAACTCCTGTTATAAGCAACAACATGAATAACCTTGGAAGAAACAATGCTAAACGCAAAGAGGCAAGCACAGAAAATCAAAAAGCATATGACCTTGGTCATACGTGAGATTCACAAAAGCTGAACTCTTACTGGTGTACTGTACTTTTGCTCTCAGAGCGTAACTTGAATGCTTCGAATGGGTGGATATTCAGAATTTGGGACAAAGTACCACATTATCTCAATTACCTAAAGCGCAGTGAGTGCCATGTATTCACACGCAGGAACCAGAAGTACACGACCAGCTGAATTCATTTTGACGGTGGCGTCTTTGCACTTTGTAGGGTTTGTTTCCTGTAATGCACATGTGTGTTAATTATTTCCCATGGTTGGGATAGAGTAGCCAGACAAGAAGCAGGTTTTGGAAGGCTTTCACATGGCTTATACTTCTGGAGGGAAAGAGTCCATCAAGGCAGGGAAGGCAGGGCAGCAGGCAGGGATGATGCGTCAGGGGCAGGACTCATCACACTTCTTTCTCATAGAGAGAAGAGGAAGTGGAGCCAGGCTATAAAACCTCAAAAGGCCCCTCCCCCACCACTTAAGCACTTCTTCCAGGAAAACTCACCTTCTAAAGGTTCCACACTTTGCCAAACAGCACCACCAACTAGGGACCAGGTGTGCAAATACATGAGTCTATGAGGGTCATTTTATTCCAACTATCACACATGTTAAATTAAAAATGTAGTCTTTCCTTTTGGAAGTTAAACTGAGGTTAGGGATCTAGCTCAGCGCTAGAATGCTCCCATAGCATGCACAAAGCCCTAGGTTCGGCCCCTACCACTATTCAAGGGCAGCCTTTGCTACACAATGAGTGTGAAGCTAAACTTGGCTACAAAGATAACGTCTCAAAAATAATAAAAAACCCTCATAATGGGGCTAGAAAGATGGCTCAGCAAATAAAGGCTCTTGCCACCAAGACTGAACCTGGGTGTGGTTCCGAACCACAGAACCCACATGGAAAGACTCCTGAAAGATGTATTCTGACCTCCACACACATGTCATGGTTCATGAACCCACATCATATGTGCACAGATAAATATAGGTAGAAATATTAAGATGAAATAAATAAGTAGTTGTAGCAACAGTAATAGGGAGTAGCGTGTTGAATGACTTAGAACATTTCCTTTTTACAAGTAAGTCTGACTTTTAAGGAAAGTTCTCTGGCTTCTCTTGGGCTCCCAGGCTCTGCTCTGTTCTCGTCCATCGAAGGTTAATTAATCAGTGAGCAGTTAGCAGAGTAAGCTGCTTAAGGAAGATCCAGAAATAAAATGTCCATGTCACAATAGGAGACAAAACGTCAGGGAGAAGAATCAGTAACTGGAAATGACAGGACATAGGGTTGACAGTGAAGTCCCATGAACCTACCTCATACACTCTGTCTAGGCGACATTTCCCTATGCCTAGAAATCAGTCATTTAGGGCTGACCTGATATGATTTTTTAGTGCACCTCTAGGGATATCCAGTTAGAAGAATTACTTTCTTTTCTGAGTTATATGTCAGAAAGTCATAGAAAATAAGCAACCAGACGTTTTTAATTTTTTTAGATTCTTTCTTCCCAGCTACCTTTCTCAATCTCTAATTAAAGCCACTTTTTTTTTCTCTAAAAGAAAATGACCTCTAAATGACTAGCCAGCATGTGCAGAGACAAACATCTGGAAGCCAGATTGGAAGTCATGTTTTTTAATGGGCTCTGCTGCAGCACACTTCAGACTGGTCCATTTGAAGTGAATTGAGCAGAAGACCCACAAAGAAGGGCATGGAGGCAAGAGAGAAACTGAAATTAGCAAGGTTAAAAGTGTTGCTTTCTGCCATTTACATCTTGTATTTCCCTGATCTCCTATGTCCCTCTCTTCCTTGGTCCTCATTTCAGCTTAGAGCATTCTATTGTAGTTTAGTGATATTTAATACTTGTAACCACGAATGACACTTTTCTTCAAATGGTTGTATAGAATAGTTTTACTGTATGAGTCCCCCCCTCCTGTGTGTACATCAGGATATGATGCCTTAGACTAGGGATTTGTGACGTCACAAGGGGCTGAACAGCTCTCTTTTGAGGTGCCTGTCTTGTACCCTGCATTTAGAACGATTCTTGGTACCCATCATCTCCACCCTGGAGATGCCAGAACAATAACCCCTCCAAAAGATTTTCTCCAGGCATTGCTAATTTTTCCAGCCAAATTCATTTATGTCTCCTGATTTATTAACATTTCTTAGTACTCTAGGTTTACCATGACTATAATTAATTAAAATATAAAACTTTTTTCTAAAAGTCTTGAGCTGGATACTTTGATTCATGAGTCATAACTGGTTTCATATCATTTTTAATGTTCTTAACATTCTTCTAGTCATATCAATACCTAGTTCTTATGAAATCAAGGTGTTGTCATATAAATGTCATGTCACTGCCAAGCTTGAGCCCATGAATGACTGGGCACTGTTTCCATCACCACTTCTTCTGTCGTCAACCCCGTGTACCAGCCTATGGCACGATCACAATGGCAGCATCCGCATTTCCTCCCTTGCTGTTTGAAAGTAACCCCATCTTCTATCTATTTTCCATTCTGCTTCATTCTCAACTTTTTGTTTTGTTCTCCAGCCAATCTCTTTTTTTTCCCAGGGTTTCATCAAGAATCCCTGCTGTCTTTGGTTTAAGCAGCCTATTATATGGAACAGTATCAAAGGCTTTCTGAAAACTGAGATTATCCATGTTGCATGCATTACTATTCTCCAACATGTCTGTAAGCTGCTCCAAAGTATACAAAAGAACCAGTGAAGTTAGATAGATAGCATCTTTCTGCAGAAACCCCCTTTGCCCTTATACTTTCTTAAGCCAAAAGACCCATCTAAAGGGGAGAGATACTTGTTGAGTGTGTTTTTAATGCATTCCAAATATTTACATGTTTGGCATCCTGTCGATCCCCATCTGGCAGGCTGATAAAATTGTTCTTCTGGAAACCATGGGGATTTGTAGCCATAGCTTGTGTCCTCTCCAGATATTGTTGGCTTTGGCTAGTACAGAGTTAACTACCATTTACTGAACCCTTACCAACAGCTTTGTACACAGTATATACCTGATCTTTAGGAGCACTTCATGCGGTAGGGGAGATTTGTTTTTTCCCTCTCCAGCTATGTGAAAAGGGTCTCAAAGGCTGGGGTCATAAAATAAGTGGCACACTCAAATTTAAATTCGGATGTTCTGACTTCTACTTTGGTCTCGTTCCTCCACAGCAATAGGAAGAACAAAGAGCCCTGAGCCCAAGGCATGAGTTTCTCATTAACTAATGCCACTCTCATTGCTCAAATTGTGGGCCTTTATTAGCAACTGCAGTAAAACCTGTATTAGTTACTTTTCTGTTGCTGCGAGAAAACACCATGACCAAGGCAACTTAGAGAAGATGGGGTTTGTTTGGTCTCGTCCAGAGGGATAGAAGTCTGTAACGGTAGAGTGGTATAGCGTCAGGCATCGTGGCTATAGCAGAAAACTGAGAGCTCACTAATATCTACAAGCTAGAAGCAGAGAGAGCAAACTGCAAGGCGGGAAGTACCCTAAACTCGCAAAGCAGGACCCCCCTGACATACTTCCTTCAGCAAGGCTACATCTCCTAAGCCTCCCACACAGGGCTACCAGCTGGGTAACACGTGTTCAAATGTCTAAGGCTCTTTCAAACCAGCACAACACCCATGTCCTTGTTAGAAATGTAGCATCCTGAGTCCTTCCCAAAAGATGATGCCTCAGAACTGCATTTCAACAAGACCACTGGCCATCCCCACATAGAGTAAATTGAGAAGCCCTGCAGTTAGGTTATGTTCACATGGAAAAAGGATTGTCCAATTGGTCTCTATGCTATGCCCTCATCTTTATGCCTCTGTTGACCCTTCTCCACTGTAGCACAGCCTGATCAGGTATCACTTTGACATTTTTCCTCATATTGTAGGCTCAAAAGGACTGAATATAAATTTCAACTTATTTATCAACACTGATGAATCCCAGTTTGTTTCTCTAGGGCTTTGTATTGAGGATTATGAGGCTCTGTTTGACCTAGGCTTTTAAGAGTCTAATGTTTGGCATGACTTAGGAGGAAAAAGAAAAAGTACGCATGCCTCAGGATACCACTCTTATTCTAGAGATTCCTTTCCTGTCTCAGCATTTACACTATTTTGATACCAACATTAAGTAAACAATTGCATAGAAAATTTGATGAGACAATTCTGGTAGATGCTTGATCTGTACTAAAGAAAATTTTATAGTTCTGAAGTAACTATATATTGTGATAAGGCTCTAATTCTTTGTGAGGGGCTGGGGAGATAGTTCAACAGGTAAATGTGCCTGCCATGTGTATTAGTTAGGGTTTCTGTTACTGTGAAGAGACACCATGATCATGGCAACTCTTATAAAGGAAAACATTTAATTAGGGTTGGCTTACAGTTTCAGAGGTTTAGTCCATTATCATCATGTGAGAGGCGTGGCAGTGTGCAGGCAGACATGTGCTAGAGGAGTTGAAAGCTCTACATCTTTTTAAAAAATATTTATTTATTTATTTATTATATATGCAATATTTTTTCTGCGTGTATGCCAGAAGGCCAGAAGAGGGCATCAGACTTCATTACAGATGGTTGTAAGCCACCATGTGGTTGCTTGGAATTGAACTCAGGACCTTTGGAAGAGCAGGCAATGCTCTTAACCGCTGAGCCATCTCTCCAGCCCGAAAGTTCTACATCTTAGCACACTTCCTCCAACAAGGCCATACCTACTCCACCAAGACCACACCTCCTACTAGTGCCACTCTCTATGGGCCAAGCATTCAAACACATGAGTCAGTGGGGGCTAAATCACCACACTGATACCACTGCACCACATGTCTTAGTTAGAGGTTCTCATGCTGCAACTAAACACCATATCCAGAAAGCAAGTTGGGGAGGGAAGGGTTTATTTGACTTACACTGCCACATTACTACTCATCATTGAAGGAAGTCAGGAAAGGGACTCAAGCAGGGCAGGATCCCAGAGGCAGGAGCTGAGGCAGAAGTCATAGAAGGGTGCTGCTTACTGGCTTGCTCCCCTCTAACTTGCTCAGCCTGCTTTCTTATAGAGCCCAGGACTACCAGCCCAAGGATGGCATCCTTTACCATGTACTGGGCCCTCTCTGCATTGATCACTAATTGAGAAGATGCCTTACAGCCGGATCTCATGGAGGTATTTCCTCAACTGAGATTGCTTCTCTCTGACGACTCTAGAATTGTGTCATGTTGACACACAAAACTAGCCACTGTACCGCGTAAACCAAAAAACTCCACTTCCAACCTCCAAACCCATGTAAATAGCTGGATGCAGTATCCTGCATCAGTAATCCCAGCACTTTTTTATATTTATTTATTCATTATGTATACAATATTCTGTCTGCGTGTATGCCTGCAGGCCAGAAGAGGGCACCAGACCTCATGATGGTTGTGAACCACCATGTGGTTGCTGGGAATTGAACTGAGGACCTTTGGAAGAGCAGGCAAAGCTCTTAACGGCTGAGCCATCTCTCCAGCCCTAATCCCAGCACTTTTATGGCAAAATCGAAAGTAGAGATATGTGTATCAGCCTAAAACCCATGGTCCAGCTAGCGTGGAGTATGCAACAAAGCAGCAGAAGCAACGATAAAGACCGCACCTCAGTAAGGTGAAATACAAGAACCAACACTCAAAACTTGCCCTCTGCAGAAGAATCAGAGCCCAGCGCCATTGTCCTTTGCTTCTCAGTCAGCCCCCACTGTCGGCCACATTCAGAGAGTCCGGTTTAGTCGCATGTTCCATCAGTCCCATTCCAACTGGAGTTGGTGATCTCCCATTAGTTCTGTCCCACCGTCTCCATGGGTGAACGCACCCCTCACGGTCCTGACTTTCTTGGTCGATCACCTTCCTGGACCTGGGGGGAGTTGGAAGGACCTTGGTCTTAACATAGAGTAGGGAACCCTGATGGCTCCTTGGCTTCGAGAGGGAGGGAGGGGGGGTATGGGTGGAGGGGAGGGGAGGGATGGGGGAGGAGGAGGGGAGGAGATGGAAATTTTTAAATATAAAAAAACTGGAGTTGGTGATCTCCCATTTTAAACCATAAAAAAAACAAAGAGCAGCATTGAGACAGAAAAAAAAAACTTGCCCTCTGGCCTCAACACCTGTATTGTGGTAAGTGTGTGTGTGTGTGTGTGTGTGTGTGTGTGTGCACATACATACACAATCAATTAATAAATTAATTTTTTAAAGATGATTAAGGCAGAAATTATTTGAAAATCAGACTGAATCAGAGTTTTGACTCATCGGGCTGATTATCATCACAAGAAACCTACGACCACAATAAGCTAGCGGCCACATAAGTCTCGAACTTTCTTAAACTTGCGGAATTAAAGCAAAGGGTTCCTTGTGCGACATTGGATAAAGTTCCTGTTGTCCACTGACACCACAAAGAGAAGCAAGATCCACTTAGAGGGACTAACGTGGACAGCGAGATAGATATGTGTGATAGCGGCTCCATTTCCAGAGCAACCCGACCACAGGTCGGACAGCAATTCAGACACAGGTGTCAAAGGTAATGGCATGGCACACAGCATTGACCGACTGCAATGAGGGCTCCACCTTTCAGATAGCGCTGCCAGCCCTCACTGTATCACTTGGATTGAGACTCTGGATTAGTTTTGCTACCCTTATTTATACTTGTAAATAGTACCTTTTAGATTTTTTCCCCCATAAACATTTAAATTAGCAGCAGGCTCAGGATGACTGAATGAATCTCTTCGAAGACAGGATCTCAAGTAGCACAGGATGGCCTTGTACTCTCTATGAAGAGAAATGCCTTGGACTTCTGTTCCCCCATCTCCACTTCTCAAGTGCTGGGATTGGTGCCATTGTGTCTGCTTTATGCGGTGCTAGGGATCAACATCACGGTAGGCAAGCACCCTAGCAGCTAAGCTCCATCTTTCAGTCCTTGAAAATGAGTCTCTTAAGGTAGGTTTTTGTGGCAATACAGGATTCCTTGGTGATCTTGATTCTATACTAGTCCATCAATATGCAATAGATAAACAGGGGCCATGGTGAGCATTAAAGGCCATGTAATATTTGCACTTCTGTAATACTTTGAATATGTGAATTTTTCCATTGGAAGTTTAAATCCCCAATGGCACAGTGTCAAGATATGGGATTATTCCTTTATCTATATTCATGTGTTTGCATGTGTGTGGCCAGACATATATATGTATGCATGTGGAGGCCCAAGGGTATGTTGGGACTCACCCTTGATTTCTCTTCTGCCTTATTCATTGACACGTGGCCTCTTATTTAAACACGAAGCCTGCCAATATGACTAGTATCACTGGCAAGCGTAATCTGGGAACCCACTGTTTCGTCCCTGCATTTCAAGGCTGGAATTACAAGCCAGTCGCATTGTATACCTGATATTTACATGCCGTGCTGGTTAATTTTTGTCAACTTCATACAAAATAGAGTCACCTAAGAAGAGAGAATCTCAGTGGAGGAATTTCCTTCACTGTATTAGAATGTAGGCATAACCATGGGGAATTTGCTTACATAATAAAATTGATGTGGGTGGGCACAGCCACTTAGGGGTGCCACCACTGAAGAGATGCTCCGGCAAGATGAAATCAACCCTTCCCTCTCCAAGCTGCTTTTGGTTATAGTGTTTTATCACAGCAACAGAAAGCAAATTAGGGCATATGGATTCTGGGAATCCAAACGAAGCTCCTCACACCTTACATAGCAAGTGTTTTAACAGCTGAGACATGGCCCCATGTGTCATGAAGGCATCATGAGGGCACTGCCCTCATGACCTCATGAATGGATTAAGAACACTATCTGGGGAGAGTTCACTGAAAAGTTTGCTCTCTTTCTCAAGCCTTTTGCCCCATTAGCATGCAGCCAGAAGGCCTCTGCCAATTGCTGCCCTTCAATCTTTGACTTCCCAGCATCTTTAAGTAGATGCCAACGAGACTTCTCGTGCCACCGCTTACCTAGACTTGTATTCTGTTATTGCTATGGAAAACGGGCTAACCCAGTTAGGGTTTCTATTGCCGTGAAGAGACGCCCTTAGCACAGCAACTTTTGTAATGGAAAAAACATTTAATTGATGGGGGAGGCTTACAGTTCAAAGGTTCAGTCCATTGTCATCCTGATGGGGTGCAGGGCGGTGTGCAGGTAGATTACATCTTGATCAGAAGGCAACAGGAAACAGATTGAGTCACTGGGCGGTATCTTGGAACATAGGAGACCCCAAAGCCCACCTCTACAGTGACACACTTCCTCCAACAAAGTCACAGCTCCTAATAGGGCCACTCTCTATGAACTTATGGAAGCCAATTACATTCAGACTATCGCACCCAGTAGCTCTTGCCACTAGAGATATGGGGGAATTGAAATATGCACTTTCCATTCGTCCATTCCCTTAATCTATCATTCAGGATTATGTCCATAAGGGACATCTAGGACCTAGAGAATAAAGATGAGTCACAGAGCTGCTTCCTTCTAGAAAT
The DNA here is from genome assembly GCF_903992535.2 of Arvicola amphibius. Taxonomy (NCBI): domain Eukaryota; kingdom Metazoa; phylum Chordata; class Mammalia; order Rodentia; family Cricetidae; genus Arvicola; species Arvicola amphibius. The sequence goes on along the minus strand of NC_052065.1, from coordinate 13,895,636 downwards.
TCATGACCTGTCCTAATTCTATTTCATATTCATCTTTCATCATCTGGTCATCACATATTTTCCTCTCTCTTCCTAAACCACCTCTCGGACGATTGGTCCATGCAAAGGGATTTCCTTCTTTTGATCTGTTTTGGTTCATTAATAGCAATGTTCTGGTTCCTGGCTTTCAAAGTTCATCCAAACTCAGTCAAAAAGAGAGGAGACATTTTCTTTGCATTCATTTAAGTACAGGATGACTATATAAATAAACACATTTTCCTTTATTAAACTCAGTTACAATTCTTGGAATCTCTGAAATAGGCTTGGGTGTGTTTCATGCTTTCTTACCTTTAGATATGGCTCTTGGCCCCCTTTCTTTTTGAGAATATCTTTATTTTTTCTCTCTCTCTATTTAAGAAATATAACAGAAAAGCCAGGCACAGTGGCATATGTCTTTAATCCCAACCCTTGAGATGCAGAAGCAGGTAGAACTAGCCTTGTCTACATAGCCAGTTTCAGGTCAGTCAGGGCTACACAGACTTTGTCTTAAACAATAAAAATGAACACACACGCACGCGCGCACACACACACACACACACACACACACACACACGAGCAAATAAAGGAATATAACAGTGCTAGAACTACTCCAGTATTTTCCTAAAGATGTTGTATGTCATAGGATGCTGATACTCTTAAGGGATGAATGAAGTAAGACTGTAGGTGGGACCTGAGGGTCAGTGCTATGCAGGAAACTCACCCTGCCCATCTCTTTCAAGAATGCTCCATCCGAAGCACAAGGAGAGACCTACAGTCAAACATTAAGCAGAGACAAAGTACAAACTGGAGATCACCATCAGGTCCCCACCCATGGGAGCTCAAGGAACCCCTTGGAAAAGAGGGAGGAAGAATTGTAGGAGCCAGATGGTTGAGAACACCAGAAAAACATGGCCCAAAGAATCAACTAAGCAGGGCTCACAGAAACTGAAGTGGCAATCATGGAGCCTGCCTGGGTCGGTACTAGGTCTTCTGCGTATACATTATGGTTGTGTAGCTTGGTGTTCTTGTGGTACTCCTAAAGTGGGAGTGGGGGTGTATCTGGACTCTTTTGCCTACATATGAAACCCTTTTCCTTCTACTGGGCTGCCTCATGAAGCCTTGTTATAAAGGTTTATACCTAGTCTTATTGTGACTGAGGTATGATTCTTTCAGAAGGGAAAGGAGGGGTGAATTGGGGGAAGAGCAGAAGTGAAGGGGACTGGGAGGAGCGCCATGAGAGGAAGCTGTGTATTTGTATGAGAGACTAATGAAGAAAAAGAATTCTCCATTCTAAATATTTATCCCCATAAATCTGTGCTATTCTCAGCCATGGTCAAGGAAACTTCTTTTTCCAGTGGGCAGCGGTTAAAGCAGGGATCCTAAATAGTCAAGGTGCTGAGAGTAAGTTATTCTTGGGTGCTCATCCACATCACCCCGTCCAAGGCTCAGAAAACATCCTGAAGAGGGGAAGAGAAAGAACAAGAGAATGGGAAGGTGTGTTATGAAATGCTGTCCTCTGGGCATGACCCACAGATTCACAGTGACCTTGAATACCTGCAGAAGACTGGGCCAATCAACTTTCCATCATGGATAGGGAAGGGGCTCATGAGGCCCCACCCCTCCTGAGGAGTTAGAAGCAGTTAATGATTGCTTGGGGAAGCGGAGATCATGTCCCACAGACAGACACATTGTTCCTACTCAAGCCAACATCTCTCTACCCATACTCATGAAGGAACCCTAATTAAGTATACTGAAGCACAAAAACATGAAACTGGGGAGAAGGGGTTAATGGGGAGCAGAAGGTAGATAAGGGAATATAAAGATGTAGGACATGATCAAAGATACATATATATCTTAAAACGTGCTCCAGCCATTTGCAGAAACATATTTCCAGTAATAGGAGATGATATATAGGCAAACTGTTTGATTACTTGTTTTACTTTACATGACTTGACATGGGCTTGGGTATGGCATGGTCCGGTTCCAGTCATAATAACCACAGTGGCAATGTAAAACTGCTCCATATACGACAGCCTGTCTCACTCAGCTAGGAACTGTGACATGGTTTATCTTTCCACATTGAACAACATGTGCATGAAATTCATGTAAAAAAAAAGAGAGACCCCATTCTGATGATTTGGAGTCTGGAGAGAATTTGCAGCAGCAAGGCTCTTCAGTCCAGGGCCATCTCACTGGCTGAGCATGAGACACAGTTGTTGGGGTGGTAGAGATAGCACTACTAGCAGCTTTCTGATACCTGTCGCAGCAAGTGTGGTATGACTTTTAAACTATTAGCCCAAAGGCAACCCCCTGACTCCTGCTCTACTTTTTCTACCTTAAATATTTAGATTATTTTCTGCATGTAATCTTGCAGAGGGCAATATTTGGCACTACGATAGAGTGCTATCTAACCTTCCTGGTTCAATGACAGTGATGACTTCAATACCATATTTATTTATATTATCCCACCATATAATGTAAACAGAATTGTAAACTGACTACAGTCTCATAAACAGCCTTGAAACTGGGGAATATAGTAACTACATATACATTCCTTGCCATTTTATAGATCTGCCTTTATGTATAAATAGGATTTCTTCTCTTTCGCTTGCCAGCTGCTTCATACCACGTTATGAAAATAGCAGTTATTTTTAACAGGTACTTCTTGGGTTATAGGGCATTAACATTTCAATTGTAATTAAAGGAATAACAAAAATTATCCAGAATAAGGTAGGCAGTGTGGTGCATGCTTGTAATCTCAGCACTCCGGAGGTGAAGGCAGGAAGATCAGAAGTCCAAAGCCATTTTGGGCTAGTTCAAGGCCAGCATGGATTACATAACATTACATGACTCAGAAAAAGAATAAACAAATAGGCAGACATGGATCATACAATTGATGAAACTGATTTCATCCTGCAGAGATTTTTCTACGTGTATAAAAATCTAGTTACATTTCATAAGGTGTGACGAGGTTGGTGCCATTTCAGTGATATTTATGACTCAGTATGTCAAATAGTCAAAGGAATGGACAGAATTGTTCAATCAGCCATCACTATCCCTTCCCATGCTTTGTTCTGTTTGATGTGAGTTCTGCCGTGAGTTAGTTGCTCTTGCAAAGAAAAATAAATCCATCTGCGAAGTATCTGGGAATGATGTAAGACAGGAAAATTTGACATTTTGTAGGCTGCATACCAAGTTAGACAGGTAGATGTGAGTGTGCGTGGCTGTTGATTTCCATCATCCAGCATTCGCGTACAAGCTTTGTGGGAATGACACATAAGTGGCTCTTGTAGCCATGGCAACGGTAGCCTCTGGATCTCTGGATGACAGCTATAGTTATACAACTTAGAAATCAGCAACCCCATTATTTTTATTCCTTCATCCGTTTGAATCGCTTCATTTCATCTAATTTTCCTAAGCTCTTTATGGTGAAAATAAAATGAATTTCTACTTTCTGTATTGAAATTTGGGTATATCCAGATGTAGGCATATTCTCCATCCACATGCACACAAAGGATGCAGCCCTGGATGTATGTCTGTGGAACAAGTTACATGACATATTGGTAAGCAGTAAAAAGATAAGATACACAAGCCGTTTTATACAGCATCTGGTATACGTGGATTTAGGATATCTCTGCAATGATCTATAAGGGAATCATAACAGAGAATGCCCACAAAAGAGAAATCAGGTGGCTGAAAGTTGAATGCAAAGAAACCTTCCATTTGACACCCTTTATACTTAGGGAACTTTCAGCAGCTGAGCATATTATAGCAACAACAAGGCAGCAGATCTAAAAAGGAGAATCTCTAAAAGAGCTTCTGATGTAGGGTGAGAAGAGTGAAAACCTGGAAACCAAGGGACCATCACATGTAAAAGAAGAGGTGTGTACAAAAGAAACCAAGAACAGTAGCCGAGGGAGCAGAGTGTTAGGGGAGGAAAGGATACTTAACTGGACAGATACTAGAGGATGGAGACTCTGGTCTCACTTAGTTTAGCTTCATGGTACCACCACTTTTCATTAGAAGTGGCCACATCAGCAGGTACTCATGAGGTTGGCTCTGTTTATCCAGACTCTAGGATGCATGTGGCATCTAAACAATAGCTGCTTTCTTTCCTCCTGTGGTGTTTTCTCCCTGCATCCAAGAATGGGGTTTGATTCTAACTGGTTCTGTATTCCATCATGGTGACTACGTTTTTACTCAACCACCTTGGTAAAGAGGAAGGACTTCTACTTTGGGCCAGCTTGGTGCCCAGCCAGAGGCCAGGAAATATTTGTTATAAGAATGAAGAATATAGAAAGTCCAGTTAGGCAAATGTGGGTTTTTTTTTTTAAACTTGACACAAATCTAAACGTACCCAGAAGAGGGAAACTCAACTGAGGAATTTCCTCTATCAATATGGCCTGTGGCCATGTCTGTAAGGCATTTCCTTAATTGCAACTTGGTGTAGGAAAACCCAGTCCTCCATGGGCCTTACAATCTCTAGGCAGGTTAGCCTAGGCTATATAAGAAAGTAGATGAGTGGTAGGAATGCAACCTGGTACAACCACTTTGGATGTCAGTGTGACGATTTCTCAGAAAATTAGGAAACAACCTTCCTCAAGACCCAGTAATACCACTTTTGGGTATATACCCAAAGGGTGCTCAATCATGCCACAAGGACATGTGCTCAAATATGTTCCTAGCAGCTTTGCTTGTCATAGCCAGAAACTGGAAACAACCTAAATGTCCCTGGATCAAAGAATGGATGAGGAAAATGTGGTACATTTACACAATGGAGTACTACACGGCAGAAAAAAGTAACGACATCTTAAATTTTGCAGGAAAATGGATGGAGCTAGAAAACATTATTTTGAGTGAGGTAACCCAGACACAGAAGGACAATTATCACATGTACTCACTCATAGGTGGTTTATAAACATAAAGCAAAGAAACCAGTCTACAAATCACAACCCCAAAGAATTTAGACAACAATGAGGACACTAAGAGAGACTTACATAGATCTTACATAGATCTACATGGGAAGTAGAAAAAGACAAGCTCTCTTGAGTAAATTGAAAGCATGGGGACCTTGGGGGAGGGATAAGGTGGGGGAGAGGCAGGGAGGGGAGCAGAGAAAAAAGTAGAGCTCAATAAATATCAATAAAAAATGTGCTAGTTCTTGTAAAAAAAAAAAAGAAAGAAAGAAAGTAGCTGAGCAAGTCAAGGGAAGTGAACCAGTAAGCAGCGTTCCTCCTGGGTCTCTGATTCAGTTCCTCCTTGGCTTCTTTTTTAGTTAATTAGGGTTTCTACTGCTATGGTAAAATACCATGACCAACAGCAACTTGGGGGGGAAGGGTCTGTGTACTTTTTTTTTTCTTAAATCTTTGGGTGCCCACCACCTCCCTCCAAATAAATACATGGAGACTTATGAATGCCTGGCCTTAGCTTGGTTTGTTTCTAGCCAGCTTTTCTCACTTAAATTATCCCTTTTCTCTTTAACATTTTGTCTCTGGTTGATGTCTCATTCTGCTGCTATCCACTTCATTATTTTGTGACAGGGTTTCTTTCTAAACTTAGAGCTAACTGATTAGGTCAGGATACCTGGTCAGCAAGCTCCAAGGAATCCTTCTGACTCACCCCACACTTCATGCTGTAATTACAGGTATTACCAACGTGTTGTGCCTGGTTTTTAAATTGCGTGGTAGGGATCAAACTGAGGTCCTCATTCTCACAGAACAAGTACTTTACCTACTAAGCCATCTCTCCAGGCCCATTTTTGGTATAGAATTTACTATATGTTGTCTTTGTATAATGAAGATGAACCCAGGTAACTAATCTTTAATCTAATGATTGAGTTAATAGTCTCATGATCACTAAATCACTTGGAAATTGCTTCAACAGGTTTGGTTTCCATCCTGTCCACTAGCTCAGGGAACATTGCTGAATGGGGTGGGGGTGGGGTGGGAAGGAAAGAATATATGAGCCATAAGCAAGGAAAGGGGCTGCAAGATGCTATCCTCTGGACATGCAATTATAACCTCCCAACAACTGCATATGACTGCACGGGATCTGTAAAAAAAAAAAAAATGGGCCCATCAACAGCCACGCATGGATGGAGGAGGAGATCAGGGAGCCCTGTCCCTTACTGGTGATCTACTACTGCTTATTGCCAGAGTTAGGGAGTGGGCGACATTGCCTTCAGTTGTATATATACTGATACCCCCTCAGACCCCCACCCCTGCTCCAATGGATAGTTCCAATGCAGGGTTAATACAAATGGCTCTGGTAAGACTACATAGGTGCCAAAACAAAATTAAAAGACATGAATCTGGCACAGTGACTAACAGAGTGGGGTGGGGTTGAAAGGGATGAAGAGAGAAAAGAAAAGAAAAGAATGGGAGGTGAGTAATCAGAATGCATTATACATGTATTAAACTATCAAAGAACTAATTCAATTGTAAAAGAGAGATTCAGTTTTAAAAACAGCAGCATGGTATTTTATAAACATCTATTTATAGATTTGAATAAAATGGCAGCATACAAATAGCTGTGATACCTAGGAAACAGAAAATCTCATAATAAATCTTCAGTGTTGCTTGATTCTCTTTATCACTCCTCCAGAAACTTTAAAACATAAATTCATTACAGGGACCCAAGAGCCATGTTTCAAATATGCTCTAAAAATGATTTTTAAAAAGCTGTTTTTAAGATGCACTGACGAGAATAGACATTTATGATCAAAAAATCAACAACTCTCAGAATCTGGTTAACAACACAATTTACAGATCGTGTATATTTTGGTCCCCAATCAAGGTTCGCTGACAACTCAAAATTATTTCATTCTTCTTCTGTGGAGTCATTTTGGATGAAATCACTCAAGGATACAGTCATCTTACTCAAAAACATCCTGTGAATCTTCAGGAAGCAAACTGCGTGTGAATAACACATGCAATGCTCCCTTTAAGTCGCCTCCAGAACATTTCAAGAACTCTCAGCCCTTGATATTTAGAGAGCGTCACAATTATTTCAATCATTAAAAAAGATTTCAGATTTTGTAACTTTCAGAAACTTGTCCTGTAGCTTTCTCTAGAAATCTATCCGTCAAGGCATTCCTGTAATTTGTTTTTTTTTGCCATTGATAGACTCTCAATATCAAGACTGAAATAATAACATGACTGCAATGTTAGGCGCGTGCTAATTTGATATGACCCAGGTGCAGAGGGCACAGATTAGAGAGCAATCCAAAGACACTGCTACTTGAAACCTCCTTAGAGTTTAACAAGCTTCTTTCAAAGCCGGGAAAACTTGTTGGGATGCTTACAGGTAGACTGAGAAAGAAGGGCATGGGAATTTGAGTAGCTTGGAAAATACCTTACTGTTCTGTTGTGTATTTGTGGGTCTCTTTGGGAAAACCCTTTAACAGTTCTGACACTTAGCTTCCCTATTTTTTTAAATGGAGACAAAATCTAAATTCAAGCTGGGTGTGGTGACACACACCTGTAATCCCAGCACTGGGTGGGAGTAGAGGCAGGGGATCAGGGGTTCAAACTCATCTTTGGCTATATAGCGAGGCCAGTCTAGGACACACGAAACCCTGTTTCAAAACAAAACAATCTGCCTTTAAAGAGTACTTATAGAGCTAGAGAAACAACCAATGTAAAACGTGGCCTGTAGCCACTTGCTTTGCTAGCTCAGAGTGTATAACCTGACTATATAAGGTTGGGGACCAAAAGTTCATTTTTTAAAAATTATCACCAGAGACGAAATGGGTTTTACTCAGACTTAGCAATGGTTGCAAATAATCATTGGCACCGCCCTCTAATGCACCAGCTGACCTTAATTAAGTAGTGTTGCAAGAGAATGTTAGGTACATGCCCCAGTTCTCAATCCATCAGAAGCAACTATACTGGAGCATTGGCATTAATGCTTTTGGTCTTTAAGTAGAAACACATGACCAGCACCCCACAAAGATAACAGTGGGGCTAAGAATATATAGAAAAGTTTCCATTCTTGGACATAGAGACACTGGACCTCACCCCAGGATTTCCACTCAGGAGATCTAGGCAACTTCACAAAACTCCTTTGGTGGTCCAAATTTAGTTTTGTTAATGTGCTTTTGTTGTTGTTACTAAAGAATTAGTTTCCCAAGGGTTGATACTTACCCTTCTACAGCATACTCCAAAAGGTTGCAAAATGTAGGTGTGCTGTGGGAATTTGTTTCAGACTTATGATTGGTTTGTAGTCCAAGACAGGCATTTCACATGCGAATACTGTTGCTATTTATAAAGTGACAGCTATTTGACCCTGGAGTCTTGCTTCCCAAGCACAGCTGTGTGGTTTTGTCCTGTGGAGTGATTAGGAATGTCACAGTCAGCCTGAACTAACATGCCAACTTGGGATAAATCTGTCTTAGTTTCCATATCGAGTGAGAATGAGTGTAATACTGACAGAGGCACAGGCAAGGATAGATAGGAAGTAAGCAAGGGCCATGGCAGCTGCATCTTGGTGTCTTTGTTTATGGTCAAATATGCTTGAAGTTGCGGTTAAGATGTTCCCAGTATACCAGAAACTAGGGCCCCTTTCCCTCATGTCTACACCCCGGAAGGCCCAATGTCTTCAAAAGATCTGATGTCATTACTATACCATTTGCATAATGAGTTTTTTTTTTCTTTTTTGGTTTTTCGAGACAGGGTTTCTCTGTAGCTTTGGAGCCTGTCCTGGAATTAGCTCTTGTAGACCAGGCTGGCCTCGAACTCACAGAAATCTGCCTACCTCTGCCTCTCAAGGGCTGGGATTAAAGGCTTGCACCACCACTGCCCGGCTATAGGGTGGTTTTATTGTTGTTGTTTCCATATGAATTTCTATAGTGACACACTAGAAATTTTTAGTTTATCAAATTTTCAGTTAGGCTGATTATTTACTAACTTACTTACTTATTTACTTGCTTAATTACTTGAGACAGAATCCCACTATGTAGCCCAGGCAGACCTCAAACTGACAAGAGATTCTCCTGCCTCTGCCTCCCCAGAACCACCACACCGGGCTTCAGCCTTCCTTCTTATACAGTCCAGGCCCAACTGCCCATGGATGGCACAGCCCACACTGCGTTGGCCCTTCTTACATCAATTATGCTGTAATAAAATGCCATGAACAAAAAAAGCATCCTGGAGAAGAAATGGTTTATTTTAGATTACAGTTCTACACCACAGTCCATAACTGATAGAAAACAGGGCAGGCACCTGGAGGCAGGCAGCTGGCGCAGAGGCCATGTAGGAGTGCTGCTTACTGGCTTTCTTCCTTGTGGATTGCTCAGCCTGCTTTCTAATAGCACCCAGGACCACCAGCCCAGGAGTGGTACCACCCACAGTGTGGGGGGCTCTCCCCACATCAATAAAGAAAACACCCCACAGGCTTGCTCACCGAGCAATCAGGTAGTGGCATTTTTCTCAATTGAGAGTCCCTCTTTTCAAATGACTCCAGGTTTGTATCAAGTTAACAAAAACCAACCAGAACAATTATTAATCAGGAAAACAGCCCCCGCAGACCAGACTGAAGGAGGCAATTCCTTACCTGACGCTCCTTCTCCAATGTGCTCCCCAAAGGTCTTTCTTTGACTCTCACAGCAGCAGGCCTTAGCTGCTGTCTAGGATTCCTTCAATCCTGCTGCCTGCATGCCATCACACACAGTACATGTGGGGCTCTGACACATTACTAAGTTTGGCTACCAGTCTGAGATGCTGCCTGGGACCCCAGCTTCTGTGTGCTGGCTGTAAAAGATTTTGCCGCAATGAGTCCTGCTCCCCTCAGTCAAAAATGGTTTTTGTTGAAAACATTTGTATTCAATAAATGCTGGTCATTTTCTTCTTCCCCAATTCCTCCCATATCCTCCCTACCAACCCAACTCCAACCCCTTTATTTCTCTCTCTCCCTTTACAAAACAAAGAGCCAATTAAAAAACATCAAACAAGGATTCTTTTCTTCAAAGACGAAGAAAACACACACACACAACGAAAACCATAATATACAAGCAAAAGACAAAGACCGCCCCCCCCCCCAAAATCCCTAAACAAAGCAATATGAGACCAAAAAGTCTACTAAAATAACATTGAATTTGTTATTTTCTTATTGGTGTTGGTCCTCAACTGATGGGCATGAGGTCTACCCTTAAGTATAATTAGATACTAGTGGAGAAAACTAATTTTCCTTTGCAAGAGGTGTCAACTGCAGATAGCTTCTTCGTTAGGGGTGGGAGCAGTGTCTGCTTCCTCCTCTCGGTGCTGGGGCCTCGTCTAGGTTGAACGCAGACAGGCCCTGTGAGTGCTGAATGAGGCTGTCTATTGTTAATCACAGCTGATTTTCCAGTCACTGATAACTAGCTTCAATTGTTCCAAAAAAATGTTCCAGAAGGTTTTACTTCTACAGATTCTTAACCCACGATATCACACAAATGGCTCTGATGGATTTTGCTTCCCTTTGAAACTTCACAAGCCAAGTCTCCAGTTTTCTGAACCTCTCTCAGCATCCCTATCTTCCAAGATCGCGAAGTCCTCAGTATTCAACAGCCTTTTTGAGCAACAAAGCTTCAAAATCCTTCCACAATCCCTCGTGAGGCCAACATGGTCAGGTTCAGCACAGAACATTGCTGGTACTGATTTTGTCCTATTTACTTTTCCTTTTGCTGTGATAAACACCATGGCTAAAAGCAACTTGAGAAGCAAGGAGTTTGTTTGGCTTACAGTTTATATAGTTAATCATCTGGGGAAGCTAAGGTAGGAACAAAAAGTGAAGCAGAGCCCATGAAGAAATGTTGTTATACTGGCTTGCTCAGCTACCTTTCTGATACAGCCTAGGCCCTCTGGCCCGTGGATAACACTGCTCAGAGTGGGCTGGGCCTTCTTACATCAATCATTAATCAAGTCAGTGCCCCCACAGACATATCCACAGTCCAGACCGATAGAGGCGATCATCCTTGCCAAGTCAGCTTGGCCTATGTGAGACCAGGGTGGGGTAGGAGTGGGAGGGAAATAGGGGTGGGGGTGTCTCATTGAAGTCTCATTCTCAACTGAGGTTCCTTTTCCTATGATTCTTAGATTTATAAATGGATCGGTCTAGGATTCCTTTTTGGGTGTCCCCTGCCCCCCCACTCCCTCTGCCACAGCCCATGTCATGTATTCCAGACTGACCTCTAACTTGCTATATATTTAGGGATGATGATGAACTCCTGATCTTCCTGTTCTACCTCCCAAATGCTGGGCTTACTTGTGTGAGCCCCCGTACCTGATTTAGACCATGCTGAGGTAAAAACAGAGTTTCCCATAGACTGCATAAGCATTTTACCATCTGAGTTAGATCCTTGGGGCCTTGAAGCTTGTTTCCAGAATAAAACACACATTCTGACTGAACACACACCATAAATGGGTCATTAGTTTTCCTCTATTCCACTCCATCAATTTTGTCTGCACGGTCACAGAAAAGCACACGCTTATTACTGAAGGCCTGCCTCACATTACCATAATTGGCTGCACAGATACGCTAGATGTAAAGATCGTTAACTTTAAACCTGCACAAGAGATGTGGTCAGGATGTTTTTAGCTGCTCTGGGGTATATTATGCTACACAGCAAGAAGTCTTGTTAATTTGGGGAATCTAAGTTTAACAACACATTAATGACACAGGACAGCAAATCTATGGGCTATCTCAGACTCAGAGCATCAGTAACAGTGACAAATTCCCTCTTATTAAGATGACTACGGTATTTACCCACGTTCCTACACAAAATAAACAGTGCCCAGCGAGGAAGGGGTTACTTCAAACTGCGACAAAGTGTTTCATCTAGCCTATAGGTGGTCCTTTTCCAGAAATATTCTCTTTAACTAGCTCTGGCTCTACAAAAACTTCCTATTGGCCAAGAGCAGATCACATGGTCATGCCTATCTTTCTGCAAGAGAAAAAGGGATTGCGGGATTAGTTTAGATCTATATTTCTCAGCCCTGCCTGTGTCTTGACGTCACCTAGAAGCCTTGGAAAGAAAATTACAATGCCTGGCAACAGTGTGTCTCCAATATTCCCCAGCTGTTCCAAATGTATCCCCCCGAAGTGAATGTTACTGTGTCAACCTAATTAAATTTCGCCGCCGCCCGCACCCTTGTGGGGGGTCCATTCTGTGCTGGAGTCGAGCAAACATCGGAACAAAAACGAGGCTTTGACACCGAGGCTTTGACGCTGAGGGTGCAGAACCGGGTTTGCTGCCACAGCAACTGGGAAGATTGAAGCAAGAGGCTCTGTTGAGCTCAAGAGTTCCAGACCAGCCTGGACTCTGTCACAAAACAAAACAAAACAAAACAAAAATGTAACTGATAAGGCTAGGGCTGGGACCCAACATTGTCATGTTGGAAGTACTTTGACACATTTTAGTTTCCAAGATTATTGTGAAAGTACCCTCTTCCTGGTAAAAATAAGGACGTGTGGTACCACTATTCTATGCTAGCTTTATCACGATATTCAGAAGGCTCCAACTTGCTTGCTTAGTGCTTTGCCATCCTACAAGCTAGGAGTGATGTATATACTATGCCTGATGTTTCTAGCCTTTAAGCACCCAGGAGGCTCAATATTTATTACATGAACAAATGAGAGACCAGGTGAGCTAATAGGCAATGCCTAACATTAAGCATTTACCCAGCATTTATATGCCAGGTACTAAATAAAACCATACAAACGGAATTCTTTACTTGCTCCTTCTAAAGTAGGAGCCACTCTTTTTTTAAAGCCAATCTTTTTCTTAAGTATAACAAAACCATTTCGCAGAGACTAATTACTTGTCCAAGGTCACATACCAGAAAGTGATAATCATGGGACTGGGCCTCACAGAGACTAAATTACAGACCTCAGTGAGTTCTTCGTCCTTTTCACCCAAGAGGACAAAGGGTGGGTCATTTGGGTAAGAGATGGAGACCTCTCCAGTGGATCCTAACTCAAAAGAGGAGGGGGATCAAGACTGCTACCATTCTAAGAATTAGACACACACACACACACACACACACACACACACACAGAGAGAGAGAGAGAGAGAGAGAGAGAGAGAGAGAGAGAGAGAGAGAGAGAGAGAGAGAGAGAGAGAGAGAGAGAGAGAACCAGACATATATGTGCTATATAGCTATGTCATTCTTGGATTTTATAGGGAGGGCAGAGAAAGAGACAGTGACCCGTGACCTAAGGATAGAAATGAATAGAAACAGAAGAATCCACCTCCCCCCAAAGGTTAGAGCATGGAGCGGAACTTTCCATTCATGAACAAGAAAAACCAAAAGACTTCAGCTATGGTTTACACGTGACAAGCAATTACCTGTGCTTCAGCGCTGGCCCTGCGATTTGCAGAGAACACTCCCATCTACTGCCCACATCCCTGGAGAATCAGAGCTGCAATTCTGGCTTCTGGACTCTATTATCTTAGATACAAGTCATCATTTGGCCATTTTCCTCAAACCTGTCCCTCCTCTTCCTATCTGGCCAGTGGAGCCATCACTCACACAGCTTCTTATGCTACAAAACCTGGAGGTCTCCCAAGATTCCTCACTCCCTCCCTCCCCTCCTTCATATCCAATTGGCAACTGAGTTTTATGGATTCGATTTCATAAATCTGCAACCTGTTCACTCATTCATTAAATATTCATTGTACCAGGAGTACACAATGATGGACTGGATGAGACATCCCCAACCTCCAGCTTCCAGCAGCTTCCCATCTTAATGGGGGCATTTTGCAAATGAAGAGAACCCATTCATCAGCCAGAGCAGTCAATGCAAGAAACAGGTAAGTAGAATGCTGGGAGGGAATACTGGGGGTATGTAATTCATGTCACCCCAACGTGTGGCTACGACAAGGGGTTCTCTTGGAAGTGCGTAAGTGGAGATGTGAAAGATTTGTGCGGTGTACCAAGTGATGGGGGGAGTGGCGGGGTGGGGGGAGGCGAGTGCAAATTTCTGGAAGCAAGAGCAGACTAGTGTGGGAAACCAGGCAGTTCACTAAAACTGCAGGCATTAACCTCCCTGCCGCTCGCCTCTGCTCTCTGGCCAGGTTTTGATCCAGTAACTCCACAGCTCGGGGGGCTTTGCACTCTAGAAGAAACCAGCCAGCTCCGCCCTCCCTGTCGCTAAAGGCCTGTGCTGCAAGCCTGCCATCCCCTGATCACTGATTCACGGAGTATTTACTGAACTCCACCTCTGGGCAGGTACCCTGTTAACGGGCTCAGTGGTGCTTCCACTCTTCAGAAGCTTTTGAGCCACTGAAGACAAATCGTGAGGGAGCAATTCAGGAGTGCTGGAAACTGACACATAAGATGTTAACGACCCTTTAAAGACCCATCTGCCTTGCTGCCCACTGCTCACTTGGGGCCTCCAGGCCTGCTACCTGCTGGTCCTCTCGAAGGATGACAGAGTGTTCTATTCACTGCCCGGAATGTCTCCTCCCCTCGCCCAAGGCCACTGCCCGACTCCGGCCAGCTCCAACATCGCGTCCTTCTCGCGTGGCCACACTCATCGGCGCGCAGCACCGCCGAGGGGGCTGACGCGCGCGCGCGGCCAGGAGGCTCCTGGGGGCAGACGCCATCCAGCCTCCCCGGAGCCTGGTGACTACCCCAGAGCAGCCGTCTCCCTAAGAGACACCCACGCTCCGGCCGGAGAGCACGCGCCAGGGGTGACAGCCCCGCGCACGCGTGGGCGCAGCCTGGAAGCCGCTGGGACCCTAGCCCATGGGAACAAGAGGGGACGTTCCGCAGGAAGACCTCGGTCGAGGGGTCTTACTCCCGGCCGGCACCCCTCCCGGAGCCCCAGAGGGGGCAGGCGGGGACGAGCCCTGGCGGGGACGCGCGCTTCCATCGCCACGGCCGAGGTCCCCTCCGTGGCGCGGGGTGGCCGGAGGAGGGGCCGAGGGCGGGGCGGTCATAGCCTCCGCCACTCCCGGCCCCCCCCGGTGGCGGAGCGCCGCCTCCCCGGTCGTCCTCCCCTACCGCGCGCTCTCCACCCGCCCCGGAGCCTCGCCCTCCGCCACGATGAGCAAATGAGCGCGAGCGAGGGCATGAAATTTCAATTCCACTCTGGGGAGAAAGTGCTGTGCTTCGAGCCTGACCCCACCAAGGCGCGAGTGCTGTACGATGCCAAGGTGCCGCCGCGGGGGGTGGGGGGCGGGGGAACAGGGAGGAGGCACGGGTCTGGGCCCCGGGGATGGGAGGCAAAGAGGCCAGCGGAGGACAAGTGGCTCTGAGCACTGGACAGCCACCAGGGTGCGCCTTGGCCTGCGCAGAGCGGCCCGGGACAGCAGGGGACGCTGACGAGACGCTTACGCGCTCAACTGCCCTAACTTGGAAGGACCCGTGACCCTTCTGTTTCTACTTCCGCTTCCGGTCGTGTCGCGTCACTTAGGAGCGGTTGCTAGGCCGGGATGGTGCTTTGATCGCTGGGCGCCAATTCGGGCGCCCGGTGTAGGAGGACTGTCGCCTGAGGCCTCTGCTTTTGCGATAAGTCCACGTCCGCTGCGGTTCAGCGCCGCGTGGGCTCCCTAGAGGACACCCTGACCAATTGACCCACCCACGTCCTCCACCCTTCAACCCTGGCCTCAGTTTCTTGGCAGCTGTCAGGAGGCGGTGTCATGGTCCCGGGACCCAAGTCCAGTTAAAGATCGCAGGCAGTTAACTACCACCCTGGGGGAGGGGCGGCAGGAAGGGGCTCAGGGTTGCTCAATCGCTTTGACATCCGCAATTTCTAAAGGATTTGTAGGAGACCGACAGGGCTAGGAAAGAATTTAGCATCGCCTGTGTCCAGCTCAGTCAGCCGGGGCTGAGCTGTATCTTGCAGTTGTCAGTTTTTAAGTGGAGGGCAGGAGTGGGCACCTAAGTGCTCCGGTGCCCCAAGGGGGTGAAAATCAGCGCGCTGGGGGTCGGGGCGAGCGTCAGTGTTTCCAGCCACCAAGGCGAAGTCCTTGGTGGCGGAGACAACTTGGAACAGCCCCAGGTGCGTCTTTAGCGATGTTTAAGTGGTACTGTCCTGTGGGCCACCCCAAAGTCTGGGCTGGGTTATGTACCTTTGGTCTCTCCTGCAACTCTTATCATTGTTTAAATCCTTTTGCTATCCCTCAAGCTTGCTGCGTTGCTAGGGGAGGGAAGGATACGCTGTTTGATTTGTGCCAGAAGTTCCCTCCGGGGATGCAAGGCTGTTAGGGGGAGGGAGGGGGAGGGGGAGAGTTGGGGAAGTCTTTGGCTAGCTTGACTGGACACCGGACAAGGCAAGGCCAGGGTGACTACAACTCCCAGAGGTCTCAGGGTTGCTATTTCTAGTCTGGGTCCTCGCTAATGACAAATCTACCGACCAATGGCTTCAGAAAGCTTCACCCGGTCTCAAACTCAAGAGACCAATCGTGGGTTGGTTAGACGGATGTTTCCTATTTTGAGGCAACCACTCAGGCAAAAGAAAAAAAATATGTTGAAGAATGTTATAACCCTGCTCTCGATCTAAAAAGGGAACAAATTCTTTCTTTTCCTTTAAAAAGGGACTGTGATCTAGGTTTTTTTTTTAAACTTATAATTTTAACATACTTTTTTGGTTTATTGTGCCACTCGTGAGCAGTATTTCCTGGTTTCAGATCGTCGATGTTATTGTCGGGAAAGACGAAAAGGGCAGAAAGATTCCAGAATATCTGATACATTTTAATGGTTGGAACAGAAGGTGAGTGAACTTGCTACAATCAGACTAAATATTAATTACCTTTGTAGCATACTAATTTTGTAACTTTAAGATTTCGAAACACTTGTAGAAAAGTTTAATTTCCTGCTTCTGCCTTGTTCGGAAAGCTTTCGTATTCTGAGGCATGCTTACTTTACATCAGCTATGTTTGGATTACCTGTGGGTAATCAGTCGAATCCCTGGTGACCATAACTGAGTTCGCTTTGTGCTTCTTTGACGCCCTCCTGGTGATTTGGAAGTCTTCATATAGCTTTCTAAAATGTCAGCAACTACGGGGCACTTCGTGATGCTTTTCAGGATTCGTTTCATTTGATTCAAAATACTGACTTTTACATCCTCTTCCTTTTTTCAACTAGTTGGGATAGATGGGCAGCCGAAGACCATGTGCTTCGTGATACAGATGAAAATCGGAGATTACAGCGTAAATTGGCCAAAAAAGCAATAGCTCGCCTGTAAGGATACAAAAACTTTGATTGAAGTGTTATTTAGTATGGTTTTTTTTTTTTTTTACTGTTTTGGATTTTTATGATATAAAAGTAATAAAGTGACAGATTTCAGTCATCTTACCTATTTAAAGTAAATGAGTTTCTATAGTATTCTAAAGACTCATAGATGTTTTCCAGAATGAGTCTTATCCATTTGGTAGTGAGGATTACCATGGTGTTTTAAAATTTGATTTAAGAATTATTATTTATCAGGTTCTCTGTGGATTCCAACTCCTATACCAGACTGAAATTTTATTTTAATTGTGTTTATTGTTTTCAGGAGAGGTACAGGAAAAAAGAAGAGACGCTGTAGGTTACCTGGTGTCGACTCTGTCTTAAAAAGTGTGCCAATTAAAGAAAAAACTCAAAATGATGAAAACGGTGAGTGTCTCTATTTTCCTCAACTAAAACCATTTTCAGGTAATCTTTTTAGACCTCAAAATTGAGAGAAAGAGTCATTGAAATTATAGACAGGGAAATAGTTCCAACTCATAACATACAGATGTTCTTCAGTTTAAGAGTTTGTTGACTTTATGGTGGTATGAAAATATACTATTTTCTTGTGCCAATTTCAGTACAATATGCAATAAAATGCATGAGATATTTAACACTACCATAAGGCAAGCTTTGTTTCAATGAGTTTGCCCAATTGTTGGCTAATATATGGGTTCTGCCTTTGTTTAGAGTAGTCAGCTGTGATACTCAATACGCTGCCTGTATTTTCATCAGTTTAGGTGTGACTATCGTAAGTGAAGGAGCAGCTTTGTACTATGCTCGGTTTATTTTAGGTAATTACAGAGGCAGTCAGTCCCATCAGTCAGCATGTCGGTGTAAGACTCTCTCAGAGTCTCAGCAGTGACCACCTTCATCTCAGCCAGCGAGCCCTTTCTTGATACCTCCCGGGCCTGGTCACCACTTATGACTCCGACAGTGAACCATAGGATCCTAGCTGGTGAAACACTTTCAGATCATTAGCTTGTGTGATTTTTGTGTCCATGGAAATTGGAGTTATAATTTATCAAAATAAGTTTCTGTCCCGAAAGGCACAGTATTTGTGCTTAGGATTTAAAATGTTTGCAGAACTACAGACCATTCTTCTTAGTCAAGTGCATGCGCCACCTAAAGATTTGCAAGTGTAAGGATTGTCAAAGAATATAATATGAGTTTGTCTGATGTTTTTGTTTTATGTAGCGATAAGCAGTACCTGTCAGGACAGCTGTGGCAGAAAGAATGAAGAACTAAAAGAACATCGCCAGCGTCGTATTAAAGTAAAGACTAAAGCGGTACTAAAAAGTTTTTATTGTAGAAGCTTTGATATTTATGGTAGAGGCAAAATTCTCAGGTTAGGAGTTCTTTCCAAAAGACATACCTCTCAGACCAAGAGTATGAATTTATTGTGACCTTTAAAGAAAAGACGGCGTGTTTATATAGTCACTGTGTGAGCATCGTTTACTTTTTATACCCACAGAGTGTTTCCACAAAGTGTACACCTTTTAAAAGTAAGCTTGTGAACTATATTTTATAATGATTAATTTTTAATGGTGCGTAACAGAGATTGGCTTTTGCTTGCCTCCAAATTGGATATAAACCCCGGTGGTAATCATAAATGAGGAAGAAACAAACGTGAACTTGTAGTTAATGCTGTGAAAAACACCTGAAAATGTGTCATAGAATCTTTCTGTCTTGTCCTTTCATAGAGGACATGTGACATCATGTGACTATTGTGACTTAACTAGCTTTGTTGCATAGAAGACTCTTATGTGGTAACCTCTCCCACTGTTCTCATTAACTAAAAACGGAACTGTGATACTGCAGAAGAAAAAAGTGCTGTCGTTGCGCTCAAGAAAGGTCATGGATGAAAGAACAATAACCATAGATATCCCTGAAGTTCTCAAGAAGCAGCTTGAGGATGACTGTTACTATATCAACAGGAGGAAACGGGTATGCTGGAGGAATGGATTCTTTGGGATGCTTCTACTTGGCTGTATTCTGTAGTCACAGTGTCAAACATCAGGCAGTATGGAAGGACTGTAGTTTCGTTTCCAGTTTTCTACTCAGTCCAGTGTTGTTGGTGGTTTTACTGTTAGCTCTTTGACTCTTTTGGGAGCCCGCCACTCAGCTCTGAAATAAATATACATAGAGAGGCTTTTTCTTCTTATAAATGCCTGGCCTTAGCTTGGCTTGTATCTTGGCAGCTTTTCTTAAATTATCCCATCTGCCTTTTGCCTCTGGGCTTTTACCTTTCTCTGTTTCTGTATATCTTTCTTCTTACTCCATGGGTTGTTGTGTAGCTGGGTGGCTGGCCCTTGAGGTCCTCCACTTCTCTTTCTCCTAGGTCTCTCCTCACAGATTTCTCTTCCAATTTATTCTCTCTGCCTGCCATTCCTGCCTATCCTTTCTCCTGCCTTGCTGTTGACCGTTTAGCTCCTTATTAGAGCAGTCAGGTGTTTTAGGCAGCCAAAGTAATACAGCTTCACAGAGTTAACAAATGCAGCATAAAAGGATGCAACACAGCTTTGCATCATTAAACAAATATTCAACAGCATAAACGAATGTAACTCATCTTAGACTAATATTCCACAGCAGTCCAGTTATAGAATTGACTAACAGTGGTGCTGGGTTCTTGCATAACTTAAGACTTGTATACTTTATACTGTTCCCTCGGGGAGCTTTTCAGAATTCTGATACCTGGGCTTCAACTAAGATTAGGATTTAAACCAGGAATGATGGCACACACCTTTAATCCAGCACGCAGAAGGCAGAGGGAGGTAGAGATCACTGTAAATTCAAGGCCAGCCTACCCTACATAGAGAGTTTCATGAAAGCCAGAACTATTTAGTACACCCTGTCTCAAAAAGAGAGCCGATAAAATAGATTGGGATTTAATTGCTAGGGTAGAGGCACATCTCTTGGTAATACTTTGAGAGATCTCCCCGAATTTCTTAATACAACGCTAAGCCTGAGAATCACCACTTCTGTGTATTCAAAACAATAAGACAATAGTAATATATGAGTATGACCAGTGGATAGAAGGAATATTAAAGAGCTTCTAGACATTTAATTGAGAAGTTCTTAAGCAGAATTGACAAAGTTAAACTGATAGAGCCATTGCTATTCCTACTTGTAATATATGTTTGATTATAATGGGATGTGTGTATTAGATGTTTATATTTTTCTTAACAGTTAGTGAAACTTCCATGCCAGACCAACGTCATAACAATTTTGGAATCCTATGTGAAGCATTTTGCTATTAATGCAGCCTTTTCAGCCAGTGAGAGGCCTCGTCACCATCATGCCATGATGCATGCACATATGAATGTGCACTATGTCCCAGCAGAAAAGAAGTGAGTGATTGGGGGGGTCTTTGGTTTTGTTGTTGTTATTGTTAGGTTTCTTGCTTAGTTTTGGAGTGTGTGAGTGAGTGAGTGTGTGTGTGTGTGTGTGTGTGTGTTTGTGGTACAGGGATTGAACTTAATCCTCATGCATGCTAGTCTAATGCCCTTCCGTCCATCTATACCCTCAGCTTTTTCTTTGTATATTACAGTTTCAAACAAGGGATCGTTCTCTTTGTTCAGTTTTATTAAATTCATCTCTTATTTCATAGCTGATTTGCTGCTTATTCATTCAGTTGTCAGTGTGCATGAAACGATTGTGATTTTTGTGAATTGTTTGATAATTCCACATGAGACCTGGCTTGATTATGCATCTTCTTGTCACCAAGACCAATATTTTCAGGGATACCACTTTGGACAAGAACTGTCTACTTGAGGAAGCAGAATGGGCATTGCAAACTGGATAGACGGTTGCTTATGGCTGATTAGTTTTTTAAATGAATTTATGTGTGCATGTGTTTGAGTGCCTATGTGCTATGGCATCCATTTGAAGGCGAGAGGACAACCTGTGGTGTAAAGTCCTCACCTTCTGCCTTGTTTAGGACAGTCTCTAGTGTTCACTGCTGGATACACCACCCTGGCTAGCCTCTGAATTTCCAGAGCTTTGCCTGTCTCCATATCTTGTCTCCCCGCAGGAACTCTGGGATTACAGATTTGTACACTACTGCATCTAGTTTTTAAGTGGATGTTGGGGATCCAGACTCAGGTTGGTCAGGCTTGTACAGCAAGCGCTTTTTACCCACTGAGTCATCTCCTCAGCCCCAAACAATTCTTTATTCTAGTCAGAGTAGAGTTCCTCAAATCCTACTATACCGTTGTGACTCGGCGGGACCAGTGTTAGGGATGTGCAGTATTACAGTTGAACAGGAACCAGGAGCACTGGGCTGCTGGGATGCCTCATGCTGTAATAAACCTGTTCATTTGTGTTATATGGATACATTTAAGTTATTATCATAGTGCCTGCATTTTATATTAGGGTCTATATTTCGGTGTTTTTTTTATTATTAGCATATAATAATAGATTGTATTTATTCTTTTTATATGTAAGTGAATATATAAGGTTTTAAAAGTCTGCCCTCAGCTGCATGGCACCTATCTTTAATCCCAGCACTCAGGAGGTAGAGTCAGGTAGAGGTTTGTGAGTTTGAAGCTAGCCTGGTCTACATAGCGAGTACCATGCCAGCCAGGACTACATGGTGAAGACCCTGCCTCAGAATAAATAAATAAAAAATAAAGAAAAGTCTGCTCTCTTAAAAATATACTTTTAACGTGAAGTTTGGAAAATACCTGTGACTTTACAGAGTCTCTAATCTTTTCTTTCTCAATCCTCCTAGTGTTGACCTTTGTAAGGAGATGGTGGATGGATTACGAATTACCTTTGATTATACTCTCCCATTGGTTTTGCTCTATCCATATGAACAAGCTCAATATAAAAGAGTGACATCATCTAAATTTTTTCTTCCTATTAAGGAAAGTACCACCACAACTAATAGGTGAGTTAGACAACATGGAAGTGTGCCTTCATCTTGGGGTGTCAGCACTGATGTGACTGAGTTCTTTTTTTTTTTGCAGTATTTGATCTGCTGCTATTGGGGGCCTGAATGTTTGGAGGAAGGGAAACCACAGGGTCTTCTTACTGTTGCTTTCTTTTTATTTATGGGTTAGCTAGCTCATCACTTCCGTTCTCAATGGGTGTGTAAGATTTTCCCAGGGAAACATTTCAGGGTAGCCAAGCATAATGGCACATGCCTGTGAGGCAGGAGGACTGCTATAAATTTAGGGTCAGATGGTCTCTAGAGGGGTCAACAAGACCAGGACAATCAAAAGATCCCTGGGTAGATAGAACTTTGGCAGTGGATTCTGAGCAGCTCTCCCATCTTTCAGAAGACAGTGAAGAGGATAAAGGCAGCATGGGCCAGAAGGGTGGGAAGCGGAGGTACAACTGACATCCTTCATTGCTGTTAGCTATGTGATTTGGGTCAGCATTTATAGAGCCTCTTGCCTACTATTTGTAGTATGGAATGAATGCCTGTCTCCCTGGTGGGTAGAAGTTCATGATATTGTTCACAAGGGGCCAGCAACCTTTGGCCCTAGGTATAGGTTAGTTCCCTACTTTTCTTTCGTTTCTGCTTTTCTTCCTTCTGTATCTAAGAGCACTTAAGCCTGTTCTCTGGCAGGGGGTGTGAGGATGGATCCATCCTTACCTAAAGTCTTTCCCCTTAATCTGTCTAAAGAACTCTGCCATGCGCCTTCCCTTCTCTTCCTGAATGTTGTACAAGAGTCTAAAACCCAGTTCTCAAGTCTAGCTTGGTGAGTGAATGAGTTTAACCAGGACTAGTTCCAGGAACATGTGCTACTTACAAGTTAACTACAGCACTGAGGAATAGCCTCCCTCTCCCCAGCAGGCATTAACGGGTGAAGTATCCTCAGAAAGGGGAGGCCTCTGTGTGCCTTCTGGGCCCTACCACCTTTCACAAGGGAATATTAGTTATGAGCCTCTCATGTGCATCCATCATGGCTGCTCCGATTCCGCAGTGGCAATGATCATGCCATGCTCAGAGGACTGAGTTCTCTAGCACTAAGAGTAGCATCCCTCTATGTTTGACCACACAGCATCTGCTCTCATCTCCAGCTCTTGCTGACTCTCATTTCCTGTGCCCTGCATTATTCTGCATTAGCTGCCTTTCTTCTCTCTCTCTCTCTCTCTCTCTCTCTCTCTCTCTCTCTCTCTCTCTCTCCAACTCACTCTGCCTCTCTACCATCTTTTTGGTGGCCTCTCTCTCTACCATCTTTTTGGTGGCTTCCTTCCCTCCCTCCCTCCCTCCCTCCCTCCCTCCCTCCCTCCCTCCCTCCCTCTTTCCCTGTTCCCTCTTTTCCCCATGTCACTTTCACCTCAGGCAGGAGGCCAGCAAAATGCACTGGGGACCTGTGTTGAAGTCATGAATGACCTACTTCACACCTGATGATTCCCAGAGTCTGGGGTCAACTTTGGTATGCTTGTGCCATTTTCACATCCTTGTAAGTTTTACATTTTTTTTTTTTGGTTTTTTGAGACAGGGTTTCTTCTGTAGCTTTTGGAGACTGTCCCGGAGCTAGCTCTTGTAGACCAGGCTGGCCTCGAACTCACAGAGATCCACCTGCCTCTGCCTCCTGAGTGCTGGGATTAAAGGCGTGCGCCACCACCGCCTGGCAAGTTTTACATTTTGAAGACATTGTGTGATAGTCTTATTCCGTAGACCAAAATTTCTCTGTCCTAGGGCCAATCTTGTGTGAAGTTGGACACTTAGCAGTATCTCTGGTTTCTAACCACTAGACAGCAGTATATCTTCCCACAGTTGTGACAACCCTATACTAGTAGTGTCACCAGACACTAGTAACTATTTTCTGGGCTAGGGCCAACCCCCACCCACAAAAGTGCTTGTTCTAAAACATATAGACGTGGTGTTTTCGTTTCTAATAACAGCTTGCCTTGCAGAGTTATAGTGACTTCATCTATTTAGGGACTGTTTAAGAAAATGGATATTTGAGTATACTTGGGGGTATATGCCCCCCCCCCCAAGCTGGTTTGTGAGCCTGCCTTTCAGAGGCCTTACAGAAGACTTTCGAGCTGCCAGTGACTCTGTCCTTCTTGCCCAGGAGCCAGGAGGAGCTATCTCCTAGCCCGCCTTTGTTGAACCCATCCACACCGCAGTCCACAGAGAGTCAACCAGCTAGCGGTGAACCAGCCACTCCCAAGAGGCGCAAAGCCGATCCAGAAGCCCTGCAGTCTCTGAGGCGGTCCACACGCCATAGCACCAACTGTGACAGGTTGTCGGAGAGTAGCTCCTCACCTCAGCCGAAGCGTCGACAGCAGGACACGTCTACCAACATGCCAAAACTGTTTCTGCACTTGGAAAAGAGTGAGTTTGCTGTAAGATCCCCAGGCTGGGGAAAGCCACTTTTTCCTTTGCCTTTAACCTTCCTAAGTATATGTAAAGGGTGTGCTATTCCTGGGACCTCAGCCAAATGCTGTAAAGGCTGCTTCATTTGAAGAAGAGGAAAACATCCATAGGAAGATGGAAAAGCAACTGGCTTGGGTAGTTCTGAGGATTGGGGAGCAGGTCTGAACTCTGTGTTTACGGCTGCTTTCCACGCTCCCTCTCTGCTACTTGTGAGCTGGCAGAGTTATTGAAATACTCAGGGTGAATGGTGCTAGTAGATTGTTACATTTCTCTTCCTAGTTCCAAAACTTGAGTAAAGTATCCAAATCAGAGTTTTGTATGAAGCATTGTATGAGTAAAGTATCCAAATCAGATACTGGGTTTAGCAGAGTATATGAAGTATACTTCATATGCTGGAAAATTCACCATTCCAGGTGGTTTTTTGGTATAATTAGAATGGTGCAGCCATCGCCAAAATCAGCTCAGATGCTTTCCTCACAGAACAAAAGACATCCTCCGTGCATCTGCAGCCATGCACGCGTCCTTCCTTACCTCCCCTGGACAGCACCAATCTAGGTAGCACTTTAGATGTGTTGATTTCAGACATTTTATGTAAATTGAATAATGTAAAATGTATGTACATGATTAATAAGTTGATGGAGTGAAAACTGGGATGGTTTTATTGGGAAATAAAATGCTTTTTTTAAAAGTAATTCTAAAACACGAAGTTATATCTCCCCGCCTCCCAACCTACTCCAGTTTTTTTTTTTTTTTTGCATTACTGATTTAGGCAAAAGCACATATAAAGCTATATACATTTTTCAAGATTTATTTTTATTTTATGAGGATAGGTGTTTTGCCTGCATCTATGTCTGCGTACCATGGGGGTGCCTAGTGCCCTCAGGCACCAATGATGTGCCGGAATCCCTGGAACTGAGAGAGAATTGTGAGCTGCCATTGCCATGTGGCTGCTGGCAATTGGAGAGAATCCAGTGCTCTTAGCCTTGGAGCCATCTCCCCCATCCAAGTATCCAAGTTAATGGTTTTAAAGTGACTAATTTAGTGGCCCTACTTTTTAAATTTGTTGAGCTGTAATCCACACTCCAGTTTTCCCATTTAAAGTGTCCAATCCAGTAGCTTTTAATGTATTAGCAGAGTTGTCCGGCCATCTCTCAATCGGTTCCAAAACATGGAAAGTTCTCCCCCCAAAAAAACCCATACCCATTAACAGTCACCCCACCCATGCCTTCATAGAACTATAAATCTCCTTTCTATCCCTAGATTTGCCGATTCTACATATTACATATGAATGAAATCACAATATGTGGCTCTATGATGGGCCCGTTTCAGCTTTACTTATGTTGTAACATGTATCAGTACCATGCTAAAAATGATATTCCAGGTACTATCTGTTATAAAGATGAAGGTCATATTGGTGAAGGTTTGTAGCTTTTGAGAATGCTTTACATCAGTAGTCTAGTGTTTTTCGGGGTCCTGAGGAGTGTCTCTAGTTCGGTCACTCTGTAACTTTATGGGTAAATAAGTGTGACTTTCTCTTTGGCAGAGACGCCTGTGCATAGCAGATCATCTTCCCCCATTCCTGTGACTCCGAGTAAGGAAGGGAGTGCTGTATTTGCTGGCTTCGAAGGGAGAAGAACCAATGAAATAAATGAGGTAGAGTGTTCTCTTACCCATTGTAGTTGCTTGCAATCCTAAGTCTTGTAAGTATTATGTTGCTTTACAAGAAATAGCCGCAAAAGGATACAGAGGATTCTGCTTAATAGTCTGTTTCTGGTTTCAAATCTGAGAAAACCGCCAGGACTCCGGCTTTACAAGTCTAATGACTTTTTCCTACAAAGATTGTTTAGCTGTTGAAAGACTTGTGTCTCTGTTTTGTATAACACATCAGTCGTTAATACTTTTATTCTGACAAGTCTGAGAGTACGTATTTTAGGGTCTGTGTGTCAACGTGATGCCTATGAAGACTAATCAACTGCAAAGTAGCCGCAAACCATATGTAAATGAGAGAGAGGTACCGTGCTTCAATAAACCATTATTGCGGACACTGAAATGTGAACAGCATATGATATGCAAGAGCTAAAAATAGCCTTTTAGCTTTAAATCATTTAAAGGTCGTTCTTAGGTGCTGGGGTCCTAAGAGAGAGGGCCAGGAGATCCAGAAGATAAAGAGGGGAGACAAAGAGAAGATATGGGTTGGGATTGGGAGTTCTTTCACAGGCTGTGTGTTGTACCACACAAGCTTCTTCAGAAACACAATGTGACAAAGTCAGCCGAAACTCACCCAGGGGACTTAGTGGGAAGCTAAGCAAACAGTGTTGCACAAAGGGAGTACAGGCTATCTCAAGAGCATTCCAGACCAAGTACACGGCGACCTTGAGACTGATAACCACAATCCCCATGGTGGGCAGAGTTGGGTTCTTAGAATCTGAACTGTTCCTTCTCAATACATACATCAGGCCTCAGGAAGAGGCTCCCGGTTGAGCAGTCCAGCCCTCAATAAAAAGCATAAACATAGTTTGGGGCAATATGGAAATCCACATGGACAATTGGATGGGATGTGAGCAGCAAGCTGTCGTTTCTGACTCACTTTTGACATGGATTCTCAACCACAGACAGTAACCTTAATAGCCATCCCTCTGAAAGCATGCTGAATTTCACCATTGGGCCGGACTTTAAGCCCATTAACTTGAAGCCTTGCCACTACAGGCTTTGTTTTAAGGGAAATGGTATTTATATTTCTTTTTCTTTAAATTGTATTCTTCTCGCATACACTAAATCTTGACCCCACAGTTACCCCTTCCTCCACTCCTCTCAGTCCCTTCTTTCATCTCCCCTCTCTCCCACAGCTACTCTTCTATTTCCCTTAAAAAACCAAGGCCACTTCCACATAGGTGAGTGCTGCCATCTAGTGGTTAATGGTAGAACAGGCCGCTTTGTGGTAAAGAGTGGCGTTCAGCAGGCTCTAGGGACTAAAGAATCCGTAGTGACTTTAAGGACCTCTAGAACTTCTTCCACAGTGGATTTTAACCAAGACTATTTATCCAAATCAATTATAACCCTTTCTTCTATTACTAGCTGCTGATTGGGAAGGGTCTGGATGAAAACATTGCTGGTTAAGATGCACAGGTGATTCCCATTGGGAACTTGTACTAATTACAGGTGCCTATCTGTGCCCTCTGATCCACACTCAATGCCAAAGCAGTTCTAAGCCTCCCCTGTGGGAGCTGGGTTAGATGTCTGATTGGTGTGAAGATGCTTGGACTGGCTGCCAAGGATGAGATGGGGAATTTCATGAAGGCTGCAAGGAGCTGAAATGAAGCTGGGCCTTCATCCTGGAGTCCCACAGGACTGTGAATGTCTAGTTTATTTTAGGTCCACTGTGCCAGCATCTCTGATGTCTTGGGGGTGGGCACCCTTCAGCTTTTTCTCACAGAGGATTTCCTGCAACATTGGTTCTTCCATGTTAATAGATTAAACACACACTTTGATAAAAGCTGGTTTGCTGATTGATGAAGGTACTGCGGAAATCCGTCAGAGAGTTCTGAAAGACAGCTCTCACTTTAAGCAAAGCCCCATGTCCGTCTATAGTTCTGAAAATCAGGGTAAAGGCAAGGAAACCAATGACCAGGTTGGAACTCTGAGATGATTCAAATTAGTTTCCATAATGATGCAAATAGCAAGCAACCAGGGACTCTTGATACTCTTGCTATTGTTTCCTGTTTAAGGAAAGGGGGCTAAGTGACTGTTGTGGTATGCATGGGAAATGTCCCCCAGAGGCTCATGTGTTTGAACACTGGCTCCCCAGCTGGTGATGCTGTCTGGAGAGACCTCTAAGAAGTCAAGCTTGCTGGAGGAATGGCTCACGGGGCTGAGCCCTTAGTCTTTATAGACTGGCCAGATTTCTGGAGGAATGGCTCACAGGGCTGAGCCCTTCGTCTTTGTAGACTGGTCAGATTTCTGGAGGAATGGCTCACGGGGCTGAGCCCTTAGTCTTTATAGACTGGCTGGATTGCTGGCCCACTCTCAGCTTCCTAACTTGATGCAGTGTGAGCAGCCGGTCTCCTGATCCTGCCAGTACGGCTTCTCCATCATTATGGAATGTCTCTCCAGAAAATAGTAGATGTAGAGAAGTTTAAAATCCAGTATCTTAATCTAATGTTGAGTCTTTCCGGCCTTCACATTTATTTGTATATTCTTGTGTTCATTAGGTAGCAATATGGTTTTATTCTCTCCATATGATTTACTATCAGAAGATATAGGTATCTAGAAGTGTCTCCATTTGGAATAAAGGAAGCAATCACATCGTGTTTTTTGTAGGTCCTATCTTGGAAACTTGTGCCTGACAATTACCCGCCAGGAGACCAGCCGCCTCCCCCTTCATACATTTACGGTGCACAGCATTTGTTGCGATTATTTGGTAAGAACCCCTGTTCTTTCTGTCTTCGTTCCAGTTTTCATTTCTATTAGCATCTATTAAATATCTACAGTAGTGACTTTCACTGATCCTTTCCTATGTTTATAGAATGGTGCTGATCATAGTCACTTCCCCCATTATCTCTCTAGTCCCTACTACTTGTCCTTCTATTTCCATGGCGTGTGTGTATGTGTGTACCCCCCCCCCCCCAGTTCCATTATAGTTCTTTATAAGTGCATGGGTGAGGAAGGAAACAAGAGCAATTTACCAGTGGCTTCACCACTGGAGAAAATGTCTCTTAGCAACCATTCTCTTATAGATTTATAGATCATCAAACTGAAGCGGGGCCTCATGATACCCTCAGCTCTAGCAGCCTCTTATTTCTTGACTCTTTTTTTTAACCAGGGTTACTAGATTGTAAACATCTTGTAAGCATCTAACTAATGTGGAT